>NC_062274.1:32029582-32329665 GCF_916048215.2 Malus sylvestris | reverse complement strand
GGCCCTTCCGACCGTCGTTTTGACTTGAACCTTGGTGAAGGAGCAGCCCCTCCTTCTCCAGACAACATATGGCGTCCGTCTTTCATATCCCCTACTGGTCCTCTCACCGTTGGGGATTCGGTGATGAAAAATGACATGACCGCTGCGGTGGTGGCCCGAAACCTTGTCACCCCCAGAGATAACAGACTGCTCGCTAGACAGTCTGATGAATTGGCGGTTACGGAGTCTCTGGCTCTTAGCGTGCAGTGTGCGGGTTCTGTGTTCAACATGGCCCAACGCCTATTTGCTCGAACCCGTCACGTTGAATCGTTGGCGGCTGAAATACAGAGTCTTAAAGAGGAGATTAGAGGACTCAAGCATGAAAATAAACAATTGCACAAGCTTGCACAGAATTATGCCACAAACATGAAAAGGAAAATTGACCAGCTGCATGAATCTGATGGTCAGATTTTACTTGATCATCGGAGGTTTTTAGGTTTGTTCCAACAGCATTTGCCATCGTTTTCTGAGGCTGTACCACGTAGTGAAGCTCCAAATGATCAACCTCCGGTACCTCCTCTATCTGTGGCTCCACCGACTGCTGAGATTCCGCCGACTACTGAGACTTCTCCCAAGCAGCCATTGTGAAGGCTCCCTCTTGTCTTATGCTGTGTTTCTTTTTTCCCAGTTTCCTGTTCATTTCCATGAAGTTTAATATTAAAATCCTTTGCATATTTGTTAATGTTTCAAAATAGAAAGTCATACCCCAAAAATAATTAAACAAGCAAAAATATTAACAATCAAGCAAAATAAATGGGTTGCCTCCCTTGAAGCGCTTGCTTTAACGTCTTCCAGCCGGACGATGCCACATTGATCAACCTTCATGGGAACCCACGGCATGCAATGGGATCTCCTCCACAACATGCTCCACAAAGTGCTCGTAGTACGGCTTCAAGCGATGTCCATTCACCTTGAATTCTTGCCCGGTTCTCAACCTCTTAATTTGGACTGCACCCTGCACAAAAAGATTAGTAACAACAAACGGGCCAACCCACTTGGAACGTAACTTACCAGGGAATAGACGAATACGGGAATTGAACAGCAACATTTTCTGCCCAATTTCGAAAGTCTTGCCTCGAAGCATCTTATCATGGAATGCCGTGGTCTTCTCTTTGTAAATTCTAGCATTCTCATAAGCTTCATGCCTTATCTCATCAAGTTCACTCAATTGAAGCTTTCGATGAATTCCAGCTTGGTCCACATTCAAATTGAAGGTCTTGATGGCCCAATGAGCTATATGTTCTAATTCCACGGGAAGATGGCAAGGCTTGCCATACACAAGTCGAAAAGGAGACATACCAATGGGGGTTTTGTAAGCCGTTTGATACGCCCATAATGCATCATCCAACCGTAAGCTCCAATCTTTTCTATTTGGCCCAACGGTCTTTTCCAAAATCTGTTTGATCTCACGATTCGACACCTCGGCTTGGCCATTGGTTTGGGGGTGGTAAGGTGTGGAGACCTTATGCGTCACATGGTACTTCTTGAGTAATGCCTCAATGGTACGGTTGCAAAAATGAGACTCAACATCACTGATTAGCACCCTAGGCATCCCAAACCTAGAAAAGATATTAGTTTTCAGAAAATCTGCCACAACTTTAGAATCGTTAGTTCGAGTGGCTTTCGCTTCCACCCACTTGGAAACATAATCAACGGCAAGTAATATGTAAGTGAAACCAAAAGATGAAGGAAAAGGACCCATAAAATCGATACCCCAAACATCAAAGATTTCAACAACAAAGATGGGTACCTGCGGCATTTGATCTTTTTGGCCAATATTACCTGTTCTTTGGCATCGATCACATGTTAAACAAAAGGTTCTAGCATCTTTAAACAAAGTAGGCCAATAAAAACCACATTCAAGAACCTTAAAAGCTGTCCTTTGGGTGCCAAAGTGACCCCCACATGCATATGTGTGACAAAAACTTAAAATTGAGTGAAAATCTGATTCATGCACACATCTTCTTATAACCTGATCTGAACAATATTTCCACAAGTATGGGTCATCCCAAACATAAAATCTAGCATCCTTTTTAAGTTTATCACGTTGGAATTTGTTTAGGGTGCTAGGAACTTGTTTAGTCACCAAATAATTCACCAAATCTGCGTACCAAGGAGCACTTACCTGAACGGACAAGAGTTGTTCATCCGGAAATGTTTCGGAGATGGGAAGATCCTCTTCTTCACGCACCAACCTGCTTAGGTGGTCGGCAACAACATTATCACTCCCCTTCTTGTCCTTGATTTCGATGTCAAACTCTTGGAGTAGAAGCATCCAACGAATGAGTCTAGGTTTAGCTTCTTTCTTGGTGAACAAGTACTTCAAGGCTGCATGGTCAGTGAAAACAATAACTTTAGTACCAATTAGATATGATCTAAATTTATCTAAAGAAAATACTACCGCCAAAAGTTCTTTTTCGGTTGTAGAATAATTCAACTGAGCATCATTCAAAGTGCGTGAAGCATAATAAATAACATGTGGCTGTTTATTTTTTCTTTGACCCAAAACAGCGCCAAGTGCATAATCCGATGCATCACACATCAATTCAAAGGGAATGGACCAATCCGGGGGAGTTATGATGGGTGCCGTGGTGAGGAGCTCCTTGAGATGCTTGAATGCCTTCTCACATGCCTCGTTGAACTCAAATGACACATCCTTTTGTAGGAGACGGCATAGGGATTGTGCAATCTTGGAAAAATCCTTGATAAATCGTCTATAGAATCCTGCATGACCAAGGAAAGAACGAACCTCTCTCACCGAAGTGGGAGAGGGTAAGTAGCGTACAAGATCTATTTTAGACTTATCAACTTCAATTCCACGTTCAGAGATAATATGACCCAAAACAATACCTTGTTTAACCATAAAATGGCATTTCTCCCAATTTAACACAAGGTTTGTTTCAACACAACGTTTCAAGATTAAAGTGAGATTATCCAAGCAATTATCAAATGAATTACCAAACACACTAAAATCATCCATGAATATCTCAATAATTCTCTCAACATAATCAGAAAAGATGCTAACCATACACCTTTGAAACGTGGCAGGAGCATTGCACAAACCGAATGGCATGCGTCGATATGCAAACGTTCCAAAGGGACAAGTAAAAGTGGTATTTTCTTGATCAGCCGGGGCAATAACAATCTGATTATAACCGGAGTATCCATCAAGAAAGCAATAAAAGGAATGACCTGCTAACCTTTTGAGCATTTGATCTAGGAACGGTAATGGGAAGTGATCTTTCCTTGTGGTTGCGTTCAGCTTCCTATAATCAATGCACACTTGCCAACCAGTTTGAATCCGGGTGGGCACAAGCTCATTCTCCGCATTCTCCACAACCGTCACTCCAGATTTCTTGGGTACACATTGGATAGGTGAAACCCAACGGCTATCGGAGATGGGATAAATCACCCCACAATCTAGAAGTTTGATTATCTCCTTTTTCACCACTTCCATCATCGGAGGGTTAAGACGGCGTTGAGCCTCTCTAGTTGGTTTGGCCCCCTCCTCAAGAAATATGTGATGCATACAAGTCGTAGGGCTTATACCTTTAATATCGGCCAATGTCCAACCTAGGGCAAATTTGAACTCCTTCAAAACTCGAACTAGTTTCTCCTCTTCTTGTGCCGTGAGGGATAAGGAGATGATGGCAGGTAATGTCTCGTTTTCTGATAGGAGCATATTTATGCGACTTAGTTGGCTTGTTCTTGTGCATTTATGTCGTGTTTCCTTAGTTATTTTAATGTTTAAAGTCATTTTCGTGTGTTTTCAGATTTTATGGACAAAGTAGGTAAGAAGATGCATTTTGGAGCATTTTGGAGCAAAATGGAGCTTGGAATGCATGTCACATATTTGGGCCAAAGTGGATGGACGAATTTGAGAACTAAAGAGGCCAAGAATGTGAAGAATTATGGTCCAAAAGATGAAGAACTCAGCCCAAAAATTTGTCACCCCAACTTGCCTTCATTGCCATGCAAAACAACATAGAATTCCCTTTGGATTCCCATGCCATGCTTGATCACTCTTGTCCCCTACATAATTTCTGATTTCATGCTTCAATTCATCTAATTATTACACTTAATTGCTTGATACCTCTTGTTCCCTTCATCCACAAAATTTTATACAACTTTCACAACCATAACATGCACCAATTGATGCTCCATCATTCACATTTGGAATCCCATGCCTTGTGTACCACATGTTGCTGCACCTTTGACCCATTTATTGACACATTTTCACCTCCCTTTCCATCTCTATGCAATGTACACAATCATTCATGCTCCCTAGCTACAAGACCACTCCATTTTACCCTTCACACTTTGCATCATCACTTCATTTTCACCCTTGGACCATTGCACACCACATACACTCTTTGCCATGCATTCTCCCTAGCCTAACCTGATTCTCTAAGGTTTTTGGGGCCTATATATACATGTTTACACCCCTTGGCAAAGGGTTCACACTCTCATATTCACCATTCATCATAGAAATTCGTCCATACTCACCCTAGGTAGCAAAACACCCCAAAAACACCATTCTAGTGCCTAGAAAACATAGCAGCCACTCCACCTTCTTCCACCCTCTTTGCCTAGTTCTCCACCACCCTCCAACCCTCAAACACTCCTCCACACTTACCCTAAACCTTTCCATACCATTCCCCATCCATTTTACACCATAAAAACCACCCAAAACCGTCCAAAACCTCTAGTGCCGCTGCTTGCAAGGAAGGAAAGAGAAGGAACATCTTGTGCCGTGCCTATACCCAAGCCTTGGGAGTGTTGGAGCGTTTCTAGGTGTTTTCTATCTTTGTTTTTAATGTCTAAATTTATGCATCTTTGCTTTGTAAGTATGAGGAACTAAACCCCTCTTAGTTAGGGGGTGATTCGAAACTATGTTCATGCTTGCAATATGATTTGATTACATCCAGTTGTGATTCATAAGTTGTGAATTCAATTTACTTATCCGTTCGTATAAAAACTGATTTGTGTATGTTGGTTGAGAGTGCACGCTTAATTTTCATGCATGAATTTGACGCTAGAATATAAGGGAGTTTCACCTAATCATTATGAACTTATATTCACAAGTAGTGAAGGTTGCTAGTCACAATCACATTAAGTAAATTCTTGGCATAAGTTTCATGCAAATCATAGTAACGAGTGCCTCGTCAATGCTTATGTTTTTCATAGAACTTAATGATTCTTGCTTGTATCTCTATTATGCAATTCATGTAGGGAACTTGTAGGGAATGATTTGGGTTGTCGTATGCGATCATCCAACCTAATAACTTGTGGAAAAACTGAGGGTTAATTAGTGCAATTCACGGTTAATTTGGGGTGTTGAGTATTCATAGTTTATCGAAAAGCAACTGGAAATCGTTTTGTATGCAAGTGTGACATGTGTGGAGAAGAACCTCCTAGCTAGCCTTCCATCCATAAGTTTCATTCAAATTCATTTTACAATCTGTTTTGATTCACTTAAATTTGTCTAAGAATTTGTTTACTTTGTTCTTGTCTTAATTTAATTATTTTCGTCCAAAATCAACCCCATCTTATTTCTTTGAGTCATATTAATTAGAACTTGTCTTAGATTATGTTTTTAAGTGTTTTAGTTCATTAGAAAACCAAAATTCGTCCAAGTTTGTGTTAGAGTCCCAAAACTGCCCAGATTGTGTGTTTAAGGTAGTTTTGAGTGTTTAGGGGCTGTTTTGAGTCTTTTGGTTTGTTTTAGTGTTTTAAAGTATAGTTTTGCATTCTTTGAGTCTAGTTAGTGTTTTAAACTTTGTTTTTACGTTTTCAAGTCAGTTTCCAAGTGATTTAGCAATCCCTCCTAATCCCCGACCTAGAACGATCCCTACTTACATACTTTACTACAATTGATAAAAATAGGGTTTAATTTTGTGTGTTAACTTATTTTTCACATCAAATTTTTGGCGCCGTTGCCGGGGATTAGCAACTTTGCTAATCTCTTGGATTGTTTTCTTTCGAATTATTGTATTTTGTTTAAGTTTCTGTTTAAGTTGCTGATTTGTTTTGTTTTCTTTGTTTTTAGGTACTAGTTTATGACCCGTAACTCACAACCTGTTCGTGAGTATATCTCCGACTTTGACGGTGATTTTGAGAGGACTTTGAGAAGGAAAAAGAAATTGCAAGAGTCTAATCCTCCTAGTCTCGAGCCTGAATTAGAAGAGCAAGAAGTTGAGGTTGAAGAGAAGGCCACGGCACAAGTGGGTGGAGAAGAGCAAGGTATAGCCATGGACAACCGTACGCTCAAGGAGCTTGCCGCCTCGGGTTTGGATAATGCTGCACCATTGTGTATCCAATATCCCATGGCTGCTCAAGGTAAAACCGAAGAGTTCGAGTTAAAGTCAAGTTTGCTCCACCACATTCCAAAGTTCCATGGGTTGTCCATGGAGGATCCGAACAAACATTTGAAAGAATTTGAAGTGGTGTGCTCAAGTATGACTCCGGTTACCGTTGACGGAAGTATTTTAAAGATGAAGGCTTTTCCATTCTCTTTAATAGACAAAGCCAAGGATTGGTTATATGAGTTGGCTCCCGGTACAGTTACATCTTGGGAGAGTATGAAGAGGGCGTTTCTGGAGAAGTTTTTCCCAACTTCTCGCATCATTCTTCTTCGTAAAAAAATAAGTGGAATTCAACAAGATGAAGGTGAGTCTTTTCCTACATATTATAAACGATTTAAATCACTTGTTGCTTCTTGTCCACAGCATCAGATGAAGGAGGAATTGCTTTTGCAATACTTCTACGAAGGGCTCCTACCACTAGAACGTCAAATGCTCGATGCCTCGGCGGGTGGAGCATTGGTAGACAAAACGCCCATGGCTGCAAAAATCTTGATTGCTAATAGAGCATTGAACGCTCAACAATACGAATGTGTAGGCCAAAGAGGACCCCCACGGCAACAAGTGCATGAGGTAAGTTCCGCATCCAATATTCAATCTCAGTTAGCTAATCTTACTTCTATTATTTCACAGATGGCCGAGGGAATGAAGATTCAAGGACCTATGGTGTGTGGCGTATGTTCTATCCAAGGACATGCTTCCGAAAAGTGTCCTCAACTCATCGAGAATGGTGGATGGGAGAGTGCTAATGCCATTGGGTTTCAAAGCCAAAATCAGCCAAGACATGATCCATACTCCAACACGTATAATCCGGGGTGGAGAGACCATCCAAACTTCAAATGGAGAGAGCCACAACAAGCCCAACCACAAGGAGGCTTTAGGCAACAACCCCCGGGCTTCTACAACAACCCATACGCACCCCCTCAAGTCCAACCACAATCTGCCCCAAATAATTCAGGTAATGCTTTGGATAATAATACACTTGTTAAGTTACTAACCACTTTGACTAATGGGCAGGAAAATCAAAACAAAAGAGTGGACCAACTAGAGAAACAAATGGGGCAGATTGCCGACGTTGTTGGGCAGATTAGAGACCAAGGAAGGCTTCCTAGTTCTACCATTCCAAACCCAAAGGAAGGCTTTGAAAGTGCAAAGGCCATACTCTTGAGAAGTGGAAAAGAGATTAGGGCAGGTTCTTCATCAAAAACAGGTCACAAAGAGGATGAAAAACTTCAATTTGAGGAGGAGGAAGCATGCCCACCCACGGCAAAGGTGGACACGCCTATGCCGCAAGTGTCCATGGCCCCTAAACCTTCAAATCTGTCCAATAAGGGTAAGAATGTGTTAAATTCAATTCCTACTAATGTTTTTCCTTTGAATGTCCCCTTTCCTAGCAGATTTTTGCAATCAAAGAACGAAGAGGAGGAAAAAGATGTTCTAGAGACGTTTAGAAAGGTGCAAGTCAACATTCCCCTCCTTGATGCCATAAAGCAAATCCCGAAGTATGCCAAGTGTTTAAAGAAGCTTTGTACAACAAAGAAACGTGTCCGGGAGAAAGAGGTGGTACATGTAAGTGAGAATGTCTCCGCCATCTTGCAACATAAACTACCCCCCAAATGCAAAGATCCGGGAAGTTTTACAATTCCGTGTGTCATTGGTAATACCCGTTTCAAATCTGCCATGCTTGATTTAGGTGCTTCTATAAATGTTATGCCATATTCCATTTATGCATCTATGAACTTAGGAGCATTGAAAAATGATGGTGTAATCATACAATTGGCTGATAGATCTAACGCTTATCCAAAGGGAGTTTTGGAAGACGTTTGTGCAGGTTGATCATTTAATCTTCCCAGCGGATTTCTATGTTCTCGAAATGGATGAATCAGACCATGCCCCTTCATTGCCCATCCTCCTTGGAAGACCATTCATGAAAACGGCTCAAACGAAGATTGATGTGGCCAAAGGATTAGTAACTATGGCATTTGGTGGTGACATGATTAGTTTTAAAATTTCTGAATCCATTGACACTCCTAATGTTGTTCATTCTTGTTGTGCCATTGATAAAATAGAAAATATAGGACCAGACCATTCAGCACTAGGCACAAAGGATGCATCAAGAACCATGCAAGACGAGGGAATTGGAGTGGCGCACAAGGACCATACGGCCACTGCTCTCAAAATGCTCAAATTGGCCGAACGCACCATGAGGAAGAATGTTCACATTGCTGCCACTTCATCACATCACATAGGTAAGCCACCTAATCCAAATCCAAATCCAATTCCTATTAAAGTTGATAGGTGGTTCCATTCTTTGGTGCAGATACCCAAGCAGATCCCCGACGGTGGGCACAGGAACGTGAACCTTAGGCAACACAACGCACCCATCAACAAACATCACTATCCATTTCCGTTCAAGGATGCAATGTACGAGAGCTTTGTAGAACAAGATGTGGAGGAGACAACCCACTATGCCGTGGGTTCCCATGAAGGTTGATCAAGGTGTTCATCGTCCGGCTGCAAGACATTAAAGAAAGTGCTTTTTGGGAGGCAACCCATATATTCAAAAAAGGAAGATCTATGAATCGCTCTACAATCAGTTTTGCGTTTCTAAAAACCTTCACTTTTCTGCATTTCTATTTTGCCATGATTGTCATTTTTTTTATTTTTGTTGTTTATTTAATTATTTTTGGTTATGACTTTCTATTTTGAAACATTAACAAATATGCAAAGGATTTTAACATTAAACTTCATGGAAATGAACAGGAAACTGGGAAATAAAGAAACATAGCATAATACAAGAGGGAGCCTTCACAAAGGCTGCTTGGGAGAGGTCGCAGTAGTCGGCGGAGTTGCAGTAGTCGGCGGAGTCTCAGCAGTCGGTGGGGCCACGGAATGAGGAGGTATCGGAGGTTGATCAGTTGGAGCTTCACTACGCGGTGCCGCCCCAGAAGACGAAGGCAGATGCTGTTGGAACAAACCCACAAACCTTCGGTGATCAAGTAAAATCTGACCATCAGTTTCCTGCAGCTGGTCAATTTTCCTCTTCATGTTTGTGGCATAATTGTGTGCAAGCTTGTGCAATTGTTTATTTTCATGCTTGAGTCCTCTAATCTCCTCTTTGAGACTCTGTATTTCAGCCGCCAACGATTCAACGTGACGGGTTCGAGCAAATAGGCGTTAGGCCATGTTGGACACAGAACCCGCACACTGCACGCTAAGAGCCAGAGACTCCTTAACCGCCAATTCATCAGACCGTCTAGCGAGCAGTCTGTTATCTCTGGGGGTGACAAGGTTCCGGGCCACCACCGCAGCGGTCATGTCATTTTTCATCACCGAATCGCCAACGGTAAGATGACCAGTAGGGGATATGAAGGACGGACGCCATATGTTGTCTGGAGAAGGAGGGGCTGCTCCTTCACCAAGGTTCAAGTCAAAACGACGGTCGGAACGGCCAGACATTTTTCAGAGGTGTTAAAGAAAGAGGAGATCGGACAAGTCAAGATCGTAGAAGTGCAAAACGGGATTTTTTACAGGCAGAAATTCAAGAGTGCTTTGAACGTCCTGCATACCTCTATAAAAATCAGCACGCGATGGGATTTCAGAGATCGAAGAGGTGAGCTCAGAAATCGAAGAAGCCATTCAGAGATCGAAGAGGCGCCAGCTTTCTCAAAAGTTGGGCTTGCTCACAAACCACCAATTCCAGATACCGAAGAGTGTCAACTGTCTCAGCCTCGTCAGCACCCATCACACGCAACTCAGATTTGCGAAAATCACGGGCAGTCTGTCGAAGCATTGATTCCAACCATATGTCTCTCTCAGCCTCGTCAGCACTTGTCACATGCAATCTCTGCCCTCAACGAAGCTCAGAACTCGAAGCGTAAATTCTAGATATTAAAGAGGCATCTGCTTTATCGAGACGTGTCAGCATCTGTCAATTTGCACATCTGCGTTGCGTAAATCACGCGCAATCTGTCGAAAATTTTTGGAGAAGCGGAATGCACGTGAAAACTACTGTTAAATTATCCCAGGCTTCCCGACACGAGTAATGAAACAATGCCTTCCCAGCCATTAAGAAAATTCTATAAATGTTGAACTTCAAAGTGAAGCAGTCTCACCCAACTTTCAGCCTCACTTAACCCTTCATCCTCTCTGAAATGGCTTTCCAACAAACCCTCTCGAGTCACTCTGTATTTTTCATCCCCTGGGATACCCCTGCAAACAACCCATCCAGAGCACAAGTATTTCATATCATAAAGGTTGAGAGCACGAGTATCTCATATCATGCTTTCTCCCTGTCCTTTCTCCAGCCAGCTCTTGCTCTCGAGTACTCATCATCTTATGCTTTCGCTTTGTCTCTCACTTATAAGGGAAGTGAAGATGATACCTCGAAGCATGTGGAGACAACGTGCTGATTCATCCTCAACTAAGGACAAGGAGAAAGAGAGCAAGAGGTGGGCACTTGGAAAGATTGAAGAAAGAAACAGACCAACACCTTTACCTCATGCCTGCCCGCCGTGCAGAAGAAACAAGCAGAGAAGAATGCAGACTGCACTCTGATATTCCCCGCTCAGAATTCCAAACCAGTTCAAGATCAAAGCTGTGGAAAGTCAACAAGATCAACTATCTCCAAAACCAGATTTGCGTTCTTAAACTCTACTCTGTCTGGTTTTTACTTTGCCATATTTGTCATGTTTATTTGTCGTTTGTTATTTTCTTGTTTTTGGTGTGAGTATATGCTTGAAACATTGAGGACAATGTTTGATTTAAGTGTGGGGGGGTAACCATTGTTTTGCATGAAATTCGTAGAAATTTATCACCCATTACTTCTAGTGTTGTTCCTTGTTGTTTTAAGTATTTTTAAGCTGTTTTGGAGTGTTTCAGTGTGTTTTGACATAAAAATCCGAAAATTCATAAAAATTTGAAAAATTGTTTTTGAAAATCCCAAAAAGAGTTGTTTTTGTGTGCTTATTTGTGTCTTAGGGTACCTTCCAACACAATGATGAGGATTCGGTTTGTAATTGCATGACTGTTAAAGAGAGTTATAAACATGGATGAAAGTTTGATTTACTCTTTATTTATGCGTGGTTGTGGTTATAACTTATGAAATCACATGTAATCATAAAAGAAAAAAAATTAGTTTTTGTAACATGCTTGAAGGAAAGAACTCAAACTAACGCTACAACCTTGTGAGACTTGAGCCTAAACGTTATTTGGAGAGTTGATAATCTGTGCATTATTGTTTTCTAAAGTCGTTGCATGATCTCATTTTTCTTTGCTTGGTTACTACTTAGAAGGCGTTTCATCATTTAGTTCCAAATGCTAGAACTCATGCCCATTTCATTCAAAGCATGATATTGATTTGCATAACACATATTCAAGATGAAGTTGTGTAGTTACCACCACCAAAGCCAAACTGCCATGTATCCCATATCGTTATATGTTTAAGTTAACCCCATTGAGCCATGATAGCCTACATTCTTTGTTAAACCACATTATCCTTACCTAGCCTAGTTTAGGACCATCCATACCCTTGTTCTTGAAGCATAGTAAAGCATGATTCAAATTGAATTTCTTTTTAATGTATGGCAGAAAACAAGTGTGGGGGAAGTGTGAGTTATTATGCTTGTTGAAAAGAAAAGAAGAGTTGAAAAAAAATATATATATAAAAATAAAAAATAAATAAATAAATAAAAAATAAATATGCGAAAAAGAGTTTTAAAGTGCTGCTTGTTGAAGAAAGGGTCCAAAACATAGAATTCGGCCCTAAATATTGTTTGAATGTTCCCTTCATGTCTAAAAGCTGATTTCTGCAATCTAAGTGAATTCTAAGTTTCAATTTCATTACTTTACTTGCTATTGCTTTAAGAACGATTGTTATCCTTATCCTTCATTTGTTAGCCATCACCCCAAGCCCCGTTACAACCCTTAACTTCATCTTGAGTGTCATGCGTTTCAATATGTGGAGTTTGAAATTGATATGAGCATATGGTGTCACTGGTTCTCGCATCTAAGTAGTAGCATTCCATTCATGAGATCATATCTAAACATGCTTATTAACTCCAGAAATTGCTTTCTTTGTGATACATATATGTGAGTGTTCGTTTTCATATCTACATCAATCTTCTCACATATAACTAGTATAGGGTGTGTAGTTAGAAAATCTGAGTGAAAATTGAGTGCATATCTTGTAAGGAATTGAGTGATTTCTCTAAGGCATGTTACTACATCAAAAACATTATTTTAATCGATTAATTGTGAACAAGTAAGTAGTGACTATGATTAAGTACGTGCTTAAGTGTGAAGATGACTCAAATCTGTGGGGATAATGATTTTTAACATGTCATGTGCATTGGAAATCCCTGAGGCAAATGTTGGAAGGTTTAGGTTGTGTTTTATTTACTTTGTTTCGTTTTATCTCTTTGTTTTGCTCGAGGACTAGCAAAAGCTAAGTGTGGGGGAATTTGATAGGAGCATATTTATGCGACTTAGTTGGCTTGTTCTTGTGCATTTATGTCGTGTTTCCTTAGTTATTTTAATGTTTAAAGTCATTTTCGTGTGTTTTCAGATTTTATGGACAAAGTAGGCAAGAAGATGCATTTTGGAGCATTTTGGAGCAAAATGGAGCTTGGAATGCATGTCACATATTTGGGCCAAAGTGGATGGACGAATTTGAGAACTAAAGAGGCCAAGAATGTGAAGAATTATGGTCCAAAAGATGAAGAACTCAGCCCAAAAATTTGTCACCCCAACATGCCTTCATTGCCATGCAAAACAACATAGAATTCCCTTTGGATTCCCATGCCATGCTTGATCACTCTTGTCCCCTACATAATTTCTGATTTCATGCTTCAATTCATCTAATTATTACACTTAATTGCTTGATACCTCTTGTTCCCTTCACCCACAAAATTTTATACAACTTTCACAACCATAACATGCACCAATTGATGCTCCATCATTCACATTTGGAATCCCATGCCTTGTGTACCACATGTTGCTGCACCTTTGACCCATTTATTGACACATTTTCACCTCCCTTTCCATCTCTATGCAATGTACACAATCATTCATGCTCCCTAGCTACAAGACCACTCCATTTTACCCTTCACACTTTGCATCATCACTTCATTTTCACCCTTGGACCATTGCACACCACATACACTCTTTGCCATGCATTCTCCCTAGCCTAACCTGATTCTCTAAGGTTTTTGGGGCCTATATATACATGTTTACACCCCTTGGCAAAGGGTTCACACTCTCATATTCACCATTCATCATAGAAATTCGTCCATACTCACCCTAGGTAGCAAAACACCCCAAAAACACCATTCTAGTGCCTAGAAAACATAGCAGCCACTCCACCTTCCTCCACCCTCTTTGCCTAGTTCTCCACCACCCTCCAACCCTCAAACACTCCTCCACACTTATCCTAAACCTTTCCATACCATTCCCCATCCATTTTACACCATAAAAACCAACCAAAACCGTCCAAAACCTCTAGTGCCGCTGCTTGCAAGGAAGGAAAGAGAAGGAACATCTTGTGCCGTGCCTATGCCCAAGCCTTGGGAGTGTTGGAGCGTTTCTAGGTGTTTTCTATCTTTGTTTTTAATGTCTAAATTTATGCATCTTTGTAAGTATGAGGAACTAAACCCCTCTTAGTTAGGGGGTGATTCGAAACTATGTTCATGCTTGCAATATGATTTGATTACATCCAGTTGTGATTCATAAGTTGTGAATTCAATTTACTTATCCGTTCGTATAAAAACTGATTTGTGTATGTTGGTTGAGAGTGCACGCTTAATTTTCATGCATGAATTTGACGCTAGAATATAAGGGAGTTTCACCTAATCGTTATGAACTTATATTCATAAGTAGTGAAGGTTGCTAGTCACAATCACGTTAAGTAAATTCTTGGCATAAGTTTCATGCAAATCATAGTAACGAGTGCCTCGTCAATGCTTATGTTTTTCATAGAACTTAATGATTCTTGCTTGTATCTCTATTATGCAATTCATGTAGGGAACTTGTAGGGAATGTTTTGGGTTGTCGTATGCGATCATCCAACCTAATAACTTGTGGAAAAATTGAGGGTTAATTAGTGCAATTCAAGGTTAATTTGGGGTGTTGAGTATTCATAGTTTATCGAAAAGCAACTGGAAATCGTTTTGTATGCAAGTGTGACATGTGTGGAGAAGAACCTCCTAGCTAGCCTTCCATCCATAAGTTTCATTCAAATTCATTTTACAATCTGTTTTGATTCACTTAAATTTGTCTAAGAATTTGTTTACTTTGTTCTTGTCTTAATTTAATTATTTTCTTCCAAAATCAACCCCATCTTATTTCTTTGAGTCATATTAATTAGAACTTGTCTTAGATTATGTTTTTAAGTGTTTTAGTTCATTAGAAAACCAAAATTCGTCCAAGTTTGTGTTAGAGTCCCAAAACTGCCCAGATTGTGTGTTTAAGGTAGTTTTGAGTGTTTAGGGACTGTTTTGAGTCTTTTGGTTTGTTTTAGTGTTTTAAAGTATAGTTTTGCATTCTTTGAGTCTAGTTAGTGTTTTAAACTTTGTTTTTACGTTTTCAAGTCAGTTTCCAAGTGATTTAGCAATCCTTCCTAATCCCCGGCCTAGAACGATCCCTACTTACATACTTTACTACAATTGATAAAAAGAGGGTTTAATTTTGTGTGTTAACTTATTTTTCACATCAAATTTTTGGCGCCGTTGCCGGGGATTAGCAACTTTGCTAATCTCTTGGATTGTTCTCTTTCGAATTATTGTATTTTGTTTCAGTTTCTGTTTAAGTTGCTGATTTGTTTTGTTTTCTTTGTTTTTAGGTACTAGTTTATGACCCGTAGCTCACAACCTGTTCGTGAGCATATCTCCGACTTTGACGGTGATTTTGAGAGGACTTTGAGAAGGAAAAAGAAATTGCAAGAGTCTAATCCTTCTAGTCCCGAGCCTGAATTAGAAGAGCAAGAAGTTGAGGTTGAAGAGAAGGCCACGGCACAAGTGGGTGGACTTCAAATGGCTTAGTAGGGGTTTGAGATCAAGTATGGGTGCCTGAACGATGGATGGAAGCAACTTGTTAGTCGAAATTGGAATGGAATCAAAGTTAGGAGACTTACCACCATGCTTAGGTAGTGACTCAAGGGCAGCAACCAACTCAAAAATTTCATCACTAGGGGGCACGGCATGGCCTAGTCCATGTATGCCGTGGGTTGCCTTAGAATCTGCCCCCTTGGTTGTGAGTTCCATTCCTCGTGTAATGACTTTTTCAAGCGCATCGTCATTCAAATCTTCAAGATATCCCTGTGCCAAAGAGTCAATTATATCAATAGAGAAACATGAATGGTCCTCACTAGGGTACTTAATGGAATCAGAAAGATTAAAATTAACAACTTCCCCATCAAATTCCATGGACAACGTTCCACTATACACGTCAATCTTCGTCCGGGCCGTCTTCATGAATGGCCTTCCAAGAAGGATGGGCAATGAAGGAGCATGATCCGATTCATCCATTTCGAGCACATAAAAATCTGCTGGGAAGACTAAATGATCAACCTGCACCAAAACGTTTTCCAACACTCCTTTTGGATAAGCGTTAGATCTATCGGCCAATTGTATGATTACACCATCATGTTTCAACTCACCTAAGTTCATAGATACATAAATGGAGTATGGCATAACATTTATAGAGGCTCCTAAATCTAGCATGGCAGATTTGAAAGGGGTGTTACCAATGACGCACGGAATTGTAAAGCTACCCGGATCTTTGCATTTGGGGGGTAGTTTGCGTTGCAAGATGGCGGAGACATTCTCACCTACCTTTACCACTTCCTTAGTCGTCATCCTCTTCCTAGTGGTGCACAACTCCTTCAAAAACTTGGCGTACCTCGGGACTTGCTTGATTGCATCCAACAAAGGTATGTTTACTTGAACTTTCCTAAATGTCTCAAGGATGTCCTTTTCAGCTTCCTCCTTCTTTGTTTGCATAAACCTACTAGGAAAAGGAGCATTCGAAGGAAAAACATTAGTAGGAACCGAATTTGACACATTCTTACCTTTATTGGTCGATTTGGACAGATTGGGGACATTAGAAACTTGCGGCAAAGGTGCTCCCACCTTTGCCGTGAGTGGGCTTGCTTCCTCCTTGTCAAATTGAAGTTTTTCATCATCTTTGTGACCTGTTTTTTATGAAGAACCTGCCCCAATCTCTTTTCCACTTCTCAAGAGTATGGCCTTTGCACTTTCAAAGCCTCCCTTCGGGTTTGGAATGGTAGAACTAGGAAGCCTTCCTTGGTCTCTAATCTGCCCAACAACCTCGGCAATCTGCCCCATTTGTTTCTCTAGTTGGTCCACTCTTTTGTTTTGATTTTCCTGCCCATTAGTCAAAGTGGTTAGTAACTTAACAAGTGTATCATTATCCAAAGCATTACCTGAATTATTTGGGGCAGATTGTGGTTGGACTTGAGGGGGTGCGTATGGTTTGTTGTAGAAGCCTGGGGGTTGTTGCCTAAAGCCTCCTTGTGGTTGGGCTTGTTGTGGCTCTCTCCATTTGAAGTTTGGATGGTCTCTCCACCCCGGATTATACGTATTGGAATATGGATTATGTCTTGGCTGATTTTGGCTTTGAAACCCAATGGCATTAGCGCTCTCCCATCCACCATTCTCAATGAGTTGAGGACACTTTTCGGATGCATGTCCTTGGATAGAACATACACCACACACCATGGGTCCTTGAATCTTCATTCCCTCGGCCATCTGTGAAACAAGAGAAGTAAGATTAGCTAACTGAGATTGAATATTGGAAGTGGAACTTACCTCATGCACTTGTTGCCGTGGGGGTCCTCTTTGGCCTACACCCTCGTATTGTTGAGCGTTCAATGCTCGATTAGCAATCAAGATTTTTGCAGCCATGGGTGTTTTGTCTACCAATGCTCCACCCGCCGAGGCATCGAGCATTTGACGTTCTAGTGGTAGGAGCCCTTCGTAGAAGTATTGCAAAAGCAATTCCTCCTTCATCTGATGTTGTGGACAAGAAGCAACAAGTGATTTAAATCGTTCATAATATGTAGGAAAAGACTCACCTTCATCTTGTTGAATTCCACTTATTTTTTTACGAAGAAGAATGATGCGAGAAGTTGGGAAAAACTTCTCCAGAAACGCCTTCTTCATACTCTCCCAAGATGTAACTGTACCGGGAGCCAACTCGTATAACCAATCCTTGGCTTTGTCCATTAAAGAGAATGGAAAAGCCTTCATCTTTAAAATACTTCCGTCAACGGTAACCGGAGTCATACTTGAGCACACCACTTCAAATTCTTTCAAATGTTTGTTCGGATCCTCCATGGACAGCCCATGGAACTTTGGAATGTGGTGGAGCAAACTTGACTTTAACTCGAACTCTTCGGTTTTACCTTGAGCAGCCATGGGATATTGGATACACAATGGTGCGGCATTATCCAAACCCGAGGCGGCAAGCTCCTTGAGCGTACAGTTGTCCATGGCTATACCCTGCTCTTCTCCACCCACTTGTGCCGTGGGATCCTCCTTGTGCTGTTGTTTCCTCCTTCTTCTCAAAGTTCTCTCGAAGTCGTCGTCAAAGTCTAAGATATGCTCATGAACAGGTCGGGAACTTCAAGTCATGCACTAGTACCTAAAAACAAAGAAAACAAAACAAATCAGCAACTTAAACAGAAACTTAAACAAAATACAATAATTCGAAAGAAAACAATCCAAGAGATTAGCAAAGTTGCTAATCCCCGGCAACGGCGCCAAAAATTTGATGTGAAAAATAAGTTAACACACAAAATTAAACCCTTTTTTTATCAATTGTAGCAAAGTATGTAAGTAGGGATCGTTCTAAACCGGGGATTAGGAGGGATTGCTAAACACTTGAAAACTGAATTAGAAATGTAAAAACAAAGTTTAAAACACTAGATTAGACTCAAAGAATGCAAAACTCACGTTTAAAATACTAAAATAAACCAATAACTCAAAACAGCAACTAAAAGACTCAAAACTGCCTTAAAAACACTTTCTGGGCAGTTTTGAACACAAAGCACCAATTTGGACGAATTTGGGTTTTAACTTGTACCAAAACACTTAAAAACATAAACCAACACACTTTCTAACTAATCTAGGACTTCAAAATAAATGGGGAATTGATTTGGACGAAAATGAACTAAATGGACAGATTGCAAGGAAAACAGATTGTAATAGAAACAGATTGTAACACAAAGTTATGAATAATCAATGGATGATGGAATGGCTAAGGGGTTCTTCTCCACACATGAAATATATGCAACCTAATTCAATTTTCAGTTATCAATTTAATAAGTTATGAATCTCAACACTCCAAGTTAATTAGGTCCGCTTAAATTAACCTTCAGATTTCCCTAGAATCATTGAATTGGATGAATATGCATCGCAAACAAATTATTCCCAACAAGTTCTTTATATGAACAACATGATAAAGACACAAGTTAGAATCATTACGTTCTTTGGAAATCATAAGCATCGACAAGGCATTCGTAACTATGAAAAGCATGATACTCTTGCCAGGAATCTACTTAACACGATCGTGACTAGCGACCTTCACTACTTACGAATATAAATTCATAACGATTAGGTGAAACAAACTTATATCCTAGCATCAAATTCAAGCATGCAAATTAAGCGTGCACTCTCAACCAACATACAAGAATAAGTTCTAAATCAAACGGTTAAGCAAATTGTATTCACGACTTATACAACGATAACTGAAAGTAATCAACTTATTTCACATATATAATCAAGGTTTTGAATCCACCCTTAGCCAAAACGAAATTAGCCAATCATACTTAAAGCAAAACAAAGATTACATGAATTAGACATTAAAATCCAAAGAAAGAAAACACCTAGAATGCTCCAACTTGGCAGCAAGTGCATCCAAGATTCCTCATTTCCCTTGCTTGTGGCAGATTAGTTTATGGACAGGTTTTGGGTAGTTCTATGGTGCAGAAAGGTTTATGGTGAGTGTAGAGGAGTGTTTGATGGTGGAAGGGTGGTGGAGAACTTCGGCAAAGAGGGTGGAAGAAGGTGGAGTGGCTGTGATATTTTATGGGCACTAGAATGGTGTTTTTGGGGTGTTTTGCTGCCTAGGGTGAGTATGGACGAATTTCTGTGATGAATGGTGAATATGAGAGTGTAAACCCTTTGCCAAGGGGTGTAAACATGTATATATAGGCCCCAAAAACCCTAGAGAATCAGATTGGGAAGTGGGGAAAATGCACAACAATGAGGGTGAATTTGTGGTGTGCAATGGTCCAAGGATGAAAAATGGAGCAATGATGCAAAGTATGGAGGGTAAAATGGAGTGGTATTTCAGCTAGGGAGCATGAATGATTGTGTTCATTGCATGGAAATGAAAAGGGGAGGTGAAATGTTTCAGAAATTAGTCAAAGGTGCAGCAACATGTGTTGCACACAGCATTGGATCCCAAATGTGGATGATGGAGCATCAATTGGTGCATGGAATGGTTGTGAAAGTTGTGTGAAATCTGATGGGTGAAGGGAACAAGAGGTATGCAGCAATTGAGTGTGATAATTGAGTGAATTGAGGCATGAATTCAGAAATATTTTAGGGGACAAGGATGATTAAGCATGCATGGGAATCCAAAGGGAATTCTATGTTGTTACACGGCAAGGAGTGGGTGTTCTTTTATGGCTGAATTCTTGATCCTTTGTACATTAATTCTTCACATTCTTAGCCTCTTTAATTCTTCAATTTCGTCCAAACCTTGGTTCCAAATATGTGACATGCATTCCAAGCTCCATTTTGCTCCAAAATGCTCCAAAATGCATCTTCTTGCCTACTTTGTCCTTAAAATCTGAAAACACACGAAAATGACTTTAAACACTAAAATAACTAAAGAGACACAACATAAATGCACTAGAACAAGCTAACTAAGTCGCATAAATATGCTCCTATCATTATCCAAGTCCATATCTGATTACCCTAGGGTTTTTAAGTGCCTATATATACTCTCATTCACCCCTTGGCTGAATTACCACCTCTCATACACATCATTCACGCCAGAAAGTTGCTCTCTTCTTTGTCGTAGCCTTCCACCACCATTCTCCATAATTTCTCCCAAAAACCACCCCTTGACGCACCACCCATCCATCCTAAACACCACCATACGTCCCCCATCCATTCCACACCATTCATAACCCCAAAAACCTGTCCAAAATCTCTGTCGCAGCAAGGAGGAAAGAGGAATCGTGGATGCACCTGCTGCCCAAGTTGGAGTGTCTAGGTGTTCTCTTTCCTTGGATTTCAATGTTTAAATTTATTTATCTTTGCTTTGTGCGTATGAGGAACTAAACCCCCCCTTGGCTAGGGGGGATTCGAAACCATGTTTATGCTTGCTATATGATTTGATTACTTCTAATTGCGTTTCATAAGTTGTGAATTCAATTTACTTATCTATATGAATTAAAACTGATTTGTGTGTGTTGGTTGAGAGTGCACGCATAATTTTCATGCATAAGTTTGATGCTAGGATATAAGGGAATTTCACCTAATCGTTACGAACTTATATTCAAAAGTAGTAAAGGTTGTTGATCACAATCGTGTTAAGTAAATTCTTGGCATAAGTTTCATGCAATTCATAGTAACAAGTGCCTCGCCAATGCTTATGATTTTCATAGAACTTAATGATCTTTGCTTGTATCTTTGTTATGCAATTCATGCAGGGAACTTGTGAGGAATGCTTTGGGTTGTCGTATGCAATTCATCCAATTCGATAACTTTAGGAAAATCTGAAGGTTAATTAGTGCAATTCACGGTTAATCTGGGGCGTTGGAAATTCATGGTTTATTGAGAAGCAATTGGAAATCGTTTTGTATGCAAGTGTGACATGTATGGAGAAGAACCCCTTAGCTAGCTTTCCATCCATTCACTTTTCTCAAATTCGTTTTAGAATCTGTTCAATTTACAAAGTTTTGTTTTAGTTTTCAATTTTCGTCAAAACTCAATCCCCATTTATTTTGAAGTGTTAGATTAGTTAGAAATCAATTTAGTTTGTGTTTTTAAGTGTCTTGAGTCAAGTTATCATCTATTTTCGTCCAAATTGTGTCTTGTGTTCAAAACTGCCCAGATTGTGTTTTTAAGGCAGTTTTGAGTGTTTCTAGGCTGTTTTGAGTCTTTTGGTTTGTTTTAGTGTTTTAAAGTTTAGTTTTGCATTCTTTGAGTCTAGTTTAGTGTTTTAAACTTTGTTTTTACGTTTTGAGTCAGTTTTCAAAGTGATTTAGCAATCCCTCCTAATCCCTGGCCTAGAACGATCCCTACTTACATACTTTGCTACAATTGATAAAAAGAGGGTTTAATTTGTGTGCTTATATATTTCGCATCACCTAAAACTATGCCTTGGTTTACCATAAAGTGACATTTTTCCCAATTTAACACAAGGTTAGTTTCAACACATCGTTTCAAGATTTAATGTGAGATTATCCAAACAATTATCAAACAAATCCCCAAATACACTAAAATCATCCATGAATACCTCAATAATCTTCTCAACGAAATCTGAAAATATACTTACCATACATCGTTGAAATGTGGTCGATGCATTGCATAACCCAAATGGCATATGACGATAGGCAAAGGTACCAAAAGGGCTCGTGAAAGTGGTATTTTCTTGGTCATCCGGAGCTATGACAATCTGATAATATCCCGAATATCCATCAAGAAAACAATAAAAAGAATGATTGGCTAACCTTTCAAGCATTTGATCAATGAACGACAAAGGGAAGTGGTCCTTCCTTGTGGTGGCGTTAAGCTTCCTATAATCGATGCACACTCGCCAACCTGTTTGGATACGGGTTGGCACAAGCTCATTCTCGGAATTCTTCACCACCGTAACTCCGAATTTCTTTGGAATAACTTGAACTGGCGAAACCCAATGGCTATCCGAGATAGGATAAATCACTCCATAATCGAGAAGCTTGATAATCTCCTTCTTCACCACTTCCATCATTGAAAGGTTGAGTCGGCGTTGAGCCTCTTGAGCTGGTTTAGCCCCCTCTTCTAGAAGTATGCGATGCATGCAAGTTGTAGGGCTAATACCGCTAATGTCGGCCAAGGTCCAACCTATGGCTGTTTTGTGCTCTTTCAACACCCGAATCAGTTTTTCTTCCTCTAATGCCATGAGTGTTGAAGAGATTATGACCAGCAATGTTTCTTTGTCTCCCAAATAGGGGTACTTCAAATGACTTGGCAATGGTTTAACTTCAAGAACCGGGGCCTGAATCACTGAAGGTAACAACTTGTTAGTAGAAACGGGAATTGAGATTAGGATTAGAGACTTACCATGATGCTTTGGCAATGATTCAAGGGCAGCAACCATCTCGGCTTCATCTTTACATGTAGGCACGGCAAAGATCTCCTATCTATGCCGTGAGTGTGTTTAGCTTCTGTCCCTTCGCTTTTGAGTCTAATTCCTTGTGCAATTGTTGTTTCAAAAGGATCTTTGTCCAACGAATCAAGATAATCCTGGGCCAATGAATCAAAAACATCAATAGAAAAACAAGAATGATCATCTTTAGGAAATTTAATAGCTTCAGAAATATTAAAATCAATAATCTCCCCCATCAAATTCCATCGTTAAAGTCCCTTTGAACACATCGATCTTGGTGCAGGCTATTTTCATGAAAGGTCTCCCAAGAAGAATTGGCAATGGGGTAGAATGGGCTGAATCTTCCATGTCAAGCACGTAGAAGTCAGCTAGAAATATCAAATTGTTCACATGCACCAAAACATCTTCCAAAACTCCTTTCGGATATGCATTAGAACGATCAGCCAATTGAATAATCACACCATCATTTTTAAGCTCTCCTAAGTTTATAGATGCATAAATTAAGTAAGGCATGACATTAATTGAAGCTTCTAAGTCTAACATAGCATGCTCAAACTTAGTATTGCCAATTACACAAGGAATTGTAAAACTACCCGGATCTTTTCATTTAGGTGGTAGTTTCCTTTGTAACACCGCAGAAACATTCTCACTTACCTGGACCACTTCCTTGTTCAAAATCGTCTTCCTTGTTGTTCATAGCTCTTTCAAGAATTTGGCATACTAAAGAACTTGCTTGATTGCATCAAAGAGCAGAATATTGACACTTAAACTTTCCTAAAGGTTTCCAGAATGTCTTTCTCATTCTCTTCTTTCTTTAATTGCCTAAACCTACTAGGAAATGGCACATTTAGTGGAATAGAACTAGAAGAATTCATATTTGGACTCACCTTGATGGGTTGGGACAGTTTGGAGGCCATAGGAGGCTGCGGGAAGGGTTGGTCTTCCCTTGCCGTGGGTTGTGCTCCCTGTTCTTCTTCTTGCAGTAGCTTTTCATCCTCATTGAAGCTTTGTTTGACTGGTTTTTTATGGTTTCCAAGCTCCTTACCGCTTCTTAACGTGATGGCCTTGGCGGATTCAAAGCCTCCATTTGGATTTACAATGGTTGAACTAGGGAGTTTGCCTTGTTCTCTAAACTGCCCAAGGAACTCTGAAATCTGGCCTATTTGCTTTTTTATGTCACTCACCTCCTTTTCTTGATTCGCTATTCGATTATTTTGATCCCTGCGATATAGAAGTTAGTAGTTGAATAGTTTGATCATTATCACATAGCTAACCTGAATTTGGTTGAGATGTTTGTGATTGAGGTTGAGGTTGAGTGAATGGCCTTTGATATATCCCAGAGGGTGGCTGTCGAAATCCCCCTTGTTGTTGAGGTTGTTGAGGCTCCCTCCACTTGAAATTTATATGATCTCTCCATCCTGGATTGTATGTATTTGAATATGGATCATTCCTTTGGTGATTTTGGCCTTGATAACCTATGGCATTGGCGTTTTCCCATCCTCTATTCTCAATCAATTGTGGACATTGATCATTGAGGTGCCCTTGCATAGAGCACACGCCACATACACTTGGTGTATTTCCTTGTACTTTGCATCCTTTGGCAACCTGAGACACAAGCATAGTGAGGTTAGCTAATTGAGATTGAATTTCAGCCATTGAACTTACCTTATGGACTTGTTGTCGTGGGGTGTCTCTTTGTCCAACACCTTCTTATTGTTGTGCATTTAAGGCCTGGTTTGCAATTAAGATCTTGGCAGCCATCGGAGTTTTGTCAACCAAAGCACCACCTACCGAGGCATCTAGCATTTGTCTTTCAATTGGGAGGAGTCTTTCATAGAAATATTGAAGTAACAGCTTCTCCTTCATTTGATGTTGAGGGCATGATGTAACTAGACCCTTAAAACACCCATAATATGTTGGGAAAGATTCGCCTTGGTTTTGTTGAATGCCACTTATCTTCTTACTCAAAAGAATAACTCTCGAAGTTAGGAAGAATTTTTCCAAGACTGCTCGTTTCATACTTTCCCAAGAAGTGACAATTCTAGGTGCTAATTCGTATAGCCAATCTTTAGCCTTGTCCATAAGAGAAAATGGAAAGGCTTTCATCTTCAGAATGTTCCCATCGACATTGATGGGTGTCATGCTCGAACATACCACTTCAAACTCCTTAAGATGATTGTTTGGATCTTCCATAGACAGCCCATGGTACTTGGGAATATGATGTAGCAAGCTTGACTTCAACTCGAACTCATCAATCTTTCCTTGGGCAGCCATGGGGTATTGAATGCAAAGGGGTACGACATTGTCCAACCCTGAGGCTGAAAGTTCTTTGATCGTACGATTGTCCACTGCCATGACTTACTCTTCTTCTTCTTCTTCCTTAAATTCAGATTCGGGCTCTGAACTTGAACTAGGTGGATTAGGTTCTGATTGCTTCCTCTTTCTTCCCAAAGTTCGTTCAAAATTGTCGTCGAACTCCAAGATGTTTGCACTAATAGGTTGAGAACTACGAGTCATAAACTAGTACCTGAAATAAGAAACAAAACAAATCAGTAACTAATTAAAAGGCACGGCAAAGACATAATTAAACACACACAAAAACATGACTCAAACAAAAGAGATTAGCAAGTTTGCTAATCCCCGGCAACGGCGCCAAAATTTGATGTGAAAATTAACTTGACACACAAATTAAACCCTATTGATGACAATTGTAGCAAAGATGTAAGTAGGGATCGTTCTAGACCGAGTATTAACTAGGGATGCTAATCTACTAAAAACTGACTTAAAAACACAAAATTAATCTTAAAAACAGAAAACTAGACTCTAAGACTCTTAACTAGACTTATATGACTCAAAACAAACTAAACTAACTCAAAAAAGCACAAAACAATAAAAAAGACTCAAAACTGACACTGAAGAGTTATTTGGACGAATTTAAGACTTACTTGACTCAAAACACTAATTTGGACAGATTTAAACAAGTTTCTAACTAAACTAACACACTTAATTAAAGGGGGGATTGTTTTGACGGAATTAAAACTAAAACAAAGAACTTGCAGAAACAAAGCAATTTAAAAACGAATTTAAGTGAATTCAAGAGTGAAAAGCTAGTTAAAGGGTCCCTCTCCACACATGACATATGCAAACATAAACCAATTTCCAGTATTGTTCCTTTAAACCATGAATGACAACACCCTAAGTTAACCGTGACAGCACAAATTAATCATCAGATTTTCCTTATTTCATTGAATTAGACGGGATACGCATCACAACCAAATTATCCTTATCAAGTCCCCTAACTATGAAAAGCATGATAGAAAACATATCAAAGGTCATTAAGTTCTTTGAAAATCATAAGTATTGACAAGGCATTCGTAACTATGAAAAGCATGATACTCCTGCCAAGGATTTTACTTAACACGATTGTGACTAGCAACCTTTACTACTTGTGAATATAAGTTCATAACGATTAGGTGAAACTCCCTTATACTCTAGCATCAAATTTATACAGCCAAACTAAGTATGCATCCTCAATTAACATACATAAACAAGTTTTGATAACGCATATAAGCAAATCACACTCAAGAATTTAGAAACAATAACTGGATGTAATCAATTCATATAAAGTATATAATCATGGCTTCGAATTCACCTCCAACTAAAAAAAGATTAGTTCGTCATGTCTTTAAAAACATAAAACCAAATTAAAAGCAACATTGAAACAAATCTAAGGATAGAAAGAACCAAGAACGTCCTAGCAGCTCCAATGGCAGATTTCGAACTCTCCCTTGGATTGCAAGCCACGACACAAGCTTCTCCTTCTCTTTCCTCCACGCAAGTGCACCTTTAAAACTCTCTGAAATCTCTCAATTATATCTGAATGTATGTGGGTGCGTGGGTGGTTTGATTTATGCGGCAGAGATGTGTATTTATAGGCTAAAAGGCACGGCACAATCCCTAAGGATTTGGATTGCACAATCCCTAAGGAAAAGGACTAGGGTTTGGCAAAAACCAAAGATGAAAAGGATTAAGGTTTCCAGCAGATTCTTAGGCTTCTAGAAGAGGAAGAGGCGCCAGATAATTAGGGTCTTCTAGAAAGGGTAATCACAGCACCAATTTAAGGTTCTAGAAGGATAAGGGTGCATCATGAATGTAGGGAAATGATAAGCCTTCTAGAAATCAGGTTTTTAGGTCCCCTTGTACCTGGATTTAAGTCACAAACTAATTTGGATAAGATAAGATAGGATAAAGCTAGATTAGGCAAGGATAAGATAAGATAAGGTTAGTTTGGATAAGATAAGGTTTTGGATAATGTTCCTTCTTTTGAGCTGATTCCTTATCTTTTTTGTCTTGGATTTATTTTCTTCATCTTTTCAGCACATTCCCAGCCTCTTGAACTTCAAATTCGTCCATCCATCTTGCTCCATTCATAAGCTATCCATTTAATGCCCAAAACTACCTCAAAATGCTCCAAATCGCACTTTCTTGCCAATTTTGTCAATTGGACCTAGAAACACACGAAAATAGCTTAAATCACTATAATAAACACAAACTAACTATGAAAATGCAAAACAACAAGCTAACTAAGTCGCATAAATATGCTCATATCAATCATCAAAAGGGAATGGCTTAATAGCAATCCCTTCAATAAACATGGAAGAATGAGTTAGGCTCGTAGAACTTCGGGTATCATGGTGAAAAATTAAAGGAAGAAAGGATAATGGGAAACTGAGAGTGATCACAGAACAAGTTGGGAAATATTCGAAAGCTTTAAGAGGGTTTTTCTCGAGGAAATTCTGGGAATATGAAGAATCAATCGGTTTTAAAAACCCAGAAGCTACAATTGAGCCGGATTTTATAAAGGGGATTAGATGATGATTGGAATTCGCGGGAAGAGTAAGCGACCCAAGTTTGCATTAACTACGTCAGAAAATACAAGTTCCGAGTGAAGCGTGCGAAGGCATGACGGCTGTTCAAATCATTATTGGCGCCTAAAGCTTGAAGGCTTAACAATGATTGAATGGGGCACTGTTTGGGTTAAATATTTGAACTTTGGGCTGAAGGAAAAGAAGCCCAGAAGGCATGACTCTGCCCGAAGGCCCAGCATCAAACCCATTCGCCTAGCCCAAGGCAAAATGATGATTCCACATTAATGCAAGAGCAAGTAGGAGTAAGTGGCCTAAATGGAAGTGACACTTGATGGAAATCAAGCTACTCTCAGCCCAAAAGTACTTTCTGAATGGCAGAGTATGTAAATTGTTGATGAGTCACTACCCTTCAGTTGCTTTCGGGGAGGAACCAAGTTGCAAACAGTTATGCTAATTCGCCTATAAAAAGAGGAGGAAGGCCCAGAGACAAGGACACTCAACCAATCAAACAAACAAATAAACAAACTTTACTCAAGCCAAATTTGCATACGAAGCTGTGGTCAGCCCCCAACCTCAATCCTTTTCCGGATCAGCCCTCACAAAAGCCATCTTTTGTCAAGTTTAATAGCTCTGTTGTTCACCATTAGTATCGATTCTCTTGTGTAAATTTATTTGTCAACCATCTTCTTTTAAAACCCTCAGATCCCTGTAGTTGCAAAGAAAAGAAACGAATAAAGGTCCAGCCTTGCCCGACAAGGTTCAATCTTACCCGATTCCCTTTGTTTTGTCTTTTAGTTAATAGATCTGGTGTTGTAATGAATTCCCTAGTATGTATTCAAATCATTTTAGGTCTTTTAATGATCCAAAGTTCAGCTTACTCTTAGATCTGGTTTTAGTTAAATGGTTTTACTATCTTAAGAGTGAATCCACTTAAAGCCTTGATTAGATCCGAACCTCTGCCCTTTTACCATACAAGATAAAACAAAAGTCCTTGATCTCAAGGAATAGAAAAGAATCTAATGTGGACTTAACCTATCCATGACAATCCTTTGATAATGAGAAGTCAGAGTAACTTGGGGTGCAAGTAATCGGCTTAAATCTACTCATTTTACATCTGCCATGCTAAGATGGCAGTGGCACGCCTCAGCACTTAAGTTAGTTTTGATTGCGAGCGTCAAGACTTATACTTGAGACCCGACAAAGGCACTTTTCAGAATTAACTCTGTCCTCTTCGTGCAGCCCGACGAACAAAGTGAAAACCCGACAGTCAACCAAAGTGCCAAGTCCGCAGGGAGCTGTGTGCTCAAGCCAGGAACGCCCACCGGCGGCATTCCTGCCTGAACAAGGGGTGCTGATACAACTCATCAAGTTTCTTAATACATTAAGCTGCGTTGCCATTTACGACGAAATGATCTTTTGCTTAAAAAGTTTGTAAAACATCTTTCGACAGTTTGATTTGTTTGGTTGTCGAATTTCTGTTTTCTTTTCTAATCCTGTGTGTAGTTTGTCACTTCTAGCTTGCCCTATGGTCGTAGTCTTTTAGCTTATGCAGTGGTCAACCTTCCTACAGGCACGCATCGGCCAGAATTAATACATTTGAAGTGTTTTTCAACTTGACGCAGCATACACCAAGGGAAAATGGAGCATAGAGTCACGAAGCAATACATTTGCTCATGAACAAATATATAAATAAATGAACTGATGACTTATCACAACTTTAGGAAGTCTTTTATGGAAGGGGACCATCATTTTTTTTTTTTTAAATGGGGATTAGTTGTGGGTCCACACTACATCAAACTTTAACGATTTATTTTTCAAGTTACACCTCATAGATCATCCTTACAAAATATTAGTCAAATCAGAAATGTTTAAGACATCTAATTGGGTTTAAAGAAATTAACGAATACATTGTTATATAAAAAATAATGAAATTTTATCTTGATAATTAAATAGGCCAATAGTTTCGGATTAAATTGAATTTTTGCAAAGATGATCTATGAATCGAGACTTACAAAATAGACAGTTCGGATCGTTGAAGTTCAATGTGGAGTGAACCTCACACCTAATCCCTATTTTTTGAAAAAAATGGAGATCCCTTTGCATAAAGGGTCTGCACCAACTTTATACATATAAGAGCTAGAGAACTACTACATCTCTCACCCTTCCTATATCTTTTACTGAAAATATGAGTACACCCCTTGAAATTCAATTTTCTTTAATTAAAACCCATCATGATAAATTTCTCTAACAAAAACCCAATGACTTGGCTACAACTAAGCAATATCCATAATTAAGTTTGACTTGGCAAAATTTGTATTTTTGGATGTCTAAATTACCCCTAATAACACTTTACTTTGGGTCTCTCAATTATTATCTACATTTATTTTACATTATTTCATTCAATTAAATGTTCAAATACCTTATGGGGAATTGGAAAAAAAAATTTAATGTCATGATTCCTATGCATTTAATAGCAAAAATTTACATGATACCAATGTTCCTTATATAGTTGTTTTTACATGATGCTAACAGGTAAATTAGTATATCCTACAATATAAAAAAGTTATTTTATTCAAAATTATCAATATTTTAAATGTAACATAGGTAAATTATTTTGCACAACATATATAACAATATTAGTTCCTAGTAAATTATGTAATGATACATGCAAATAATTTACCTACAAAATAAATAAATATTTTTTATTCAAAATTAATTAAATACCAATATTTTGAAAAAAAAAATATATATATATATATAAAACAATTTACCTACATGCAAAATAATTTACCTACAAAATAAAAAAATGTCGATTGATTGCACACTCTAAATAATAATAACAAAATGTGGCTAGCATATATGTAATATCACATGAAAAAAAAAATTTACCTACAAAATACATAAATGTTTTTAGCCAATTGATTCAAATTAATTAATTACATATTATTTTACATAAAAATATAGATAAATTATTTGTATGCATATATATAATTTTTAACAAAATGTGTCTATAACACATACATGCAAAATAAAAGAAATGAAACATATGATGGTAAGAGAAGTATAAAGTAGATAATTTTATAATAATAAGGCACTTATTTCTCACAATTATGGTGAATAATTAAATTAACATAATTAGAGTGTTGTGGCACAATTGTAAATAGTTTGAAAATAATAGGTATTTATTTGTTTACATGGCAGTCTACTTCAAATTTGAATTTTATTTGGATGTTTAAAATGAAATGAGTTATTGTTAAGAAAATAAGTATTGCATGAGTTTATATCTAAATAACCCTATCTTTTATCACAACTTTATACATATAAGAGCTGGAGAACTACTGCATCTCCCACCCTTCCTATGTCTTTTACATATATCACCAATAAAAATCCTCAGCCCATAATTGGCACGAATCATTTTACCTAGTAAAATTCACGTAATTTTCGTCAATGAACCGCCAGTCACAACAATCCTCACAAGCAGTCTCACCTGCACGTGGAGAGCCGAACATATAGATAGAGAGAAACGAAACACATTGGTGCATGCGAGACTATAATACCGTGTTAGACAACCTTCAAGCTTTTACGCAATGAGCCGACAATATATATCTAACTTGAGCACAAACTTATATAATTACAGATAATAGTATAATTAATTCTTTATTATTATTAAAGAATCAATCCATTCATAGTAAGATAAGAATTGATAGTAAAAAAGGAATTAGTGATTGTTAATCTTCTACTTTTAGCTCAGATGCTGTTGGGAGATGAATACCATAAATAATGCCGACTTCAGGAATAGTAAGCCGAAAGTGTGTCAACTGTGAACTGGGATACATATCCACAATTGTCAACGTGCCCCACTATTGACGATCTGGAATATTTTTAAGATTTACTGTTTTGGATTGGATAAGGATTAAGGACCACTAAAGTGACTATTTATGAGTCCCGCATTTGACCAAAACTTCAACTTTTTAAGTTAGTATAAATTCTCTTATTTTCTTTATCATACAAACCACATGTGATGTAGACGCTACATTATTACATTAATATCTTGTACATCCCAGTTAAATTGTTGAATCAAATATGATTAGATAAATTTTCGACTGTAAGCTAACTAGTTTTATATGTGATTCGTTTAAACACAATGATAAGACTAAGAAAATAAATTGAGATAAAATTCGTTATTCAAGATATTCAATCCGTTATTACACTTATAAGTGAAGAAAAATATTACTAAAATATAATATTAAGTGACTGAAATGACTTGTAGTTCATGAAGTGGAAAAAAGGCTATCAAAACTTGTTTCAATATGCAATAAGCTGAGAAGGATTCCACCATATCCCGCCTCTATTGGGTTTTGGTAAGCTAATTAGTGTAACTTCATTATTTTGACTAATCCTCACCACCTTTCTAGATTAGTCCAATCAATGACCGTTCCAGTCAACCTCCAATTTACTGTATATATTTAAATCCTGCAGTTTCCATAAATTCAGGAGAAGAGCTATTTTTTTTTCTATTTTTTTTTTTTTTTGGGGTAGAAACGGAATGAATCATTTCACATCCATTGTTTCTTTCTACTAAATCTCTGTACATGCATATGATGCAGCCCACGAGTTTAAAAAGCACCCCACCCCCCACACAACTGAACCAATTACCCACCTGCCTCCAGTCACTAGTGACTCGAGAATTCTCAATGGCTCTTCTCTTTTCACTCTTCATCCTACTCATAATAACCGGGGCCACAGCGCAACTCCGCCCTGGTTATTACTCGGGAACCTGCCCGAAAGCCGAATCCATTGTCCAAGATGTCATGAAGGCAGCTCTGATTCGAGAGCCACGGAGCCTTGCCTCGGTCATGCGCTTACAGTTCCATGATTGTTTTGTCAATGTAAGTGGACCATAAATCACAACATTATTTACTTCCTAATTGATTAGTCCTAATAGTTCGTTGTTAATGATGAATTAATTAACTTGGTATTATATCTCTATATTAGGGTTGTGATGCTTCATTGTTGCTTGACGACACACCAACCATGCTAGGAGAAAAACTAGCCCTTGCAAACATTAATTCACTGAGATCTTACGAAGTTGTTGACGAAGCGAAAGAAGCCTTGGAGAAGGTGTGCCCGGGAGTTGTTTCTTGCGCAGACATTATAATCATGGCATCTAGAGATGCTGTTGCTCTGGTAATAAACTTTCTTATTATCTCCTATATACATGAACATATTTTGAGTCCAACATAAGTTTTAAGGTCCATTTGATTAGCTTTATCAACAATTGAAAATTTAACGCTACTTTGTTTGAGTTTTCAAAATTTGACTTCTAGTTTTCAGTTACTAAAAAACTGATAACTGAAGTAAAATGATTGTCAAACATGCCTAAGATTTTCACACACTGTGTTGGACTTGACTACAGTTAGTATCGTCTAATCCATATTGACCTCCAATGTCATGTACCAAGCGAACGATGAGAATCTTAACTATGATTGAAAGAAGTATAATTCTGATTTTATGTAACATGATTATGTAATTATTAGACAGGGGGGCCTTGTTGGGAAGTGAAGTTAGGAAGGTTGGATAGCTTAACAGCAAGCCAAGAAGCCTCAGACAACATTATGCCAAGTCCAAGATCCAATGCGACATTCCTCATTGACCTGTTTGCCAAATTTAATCTCTCTGTTAAAGACCTCGTTGCGCTTTCGGGTTCACACTCCATCGGCAAAGCTCGGTGCTTTTCCATCATGTTTCGGCTGTACAACCAATCTGGCAGTGGCCGGCCAGACCCTGCCATTGAACCAAAGTTTAGACAAAAGCTAGACAAGCTTTGCCCACTAGACGTGGACCAAAACGTTACAGGTGACCTAGATGCTACGCCTGTAGGCTTTGATAACCAGTACTTCAAGGACTTGGTTGCCGGGAGAGGTTTTCTCAACTCAGATCAAACGCTTTTCACCTTTCCGGAAACGAGGGGATTTGTGAAGCAGTTCAACATTGATGAAGGAAAATTTTTCAAGGCATTTGTGGATGGGATGATAAAGATGGGTGACTTGAAGGTGGATCAGCCTGGGGAAGTAAGAAAGAATTGCAGGGTGGTTAATAGTCATTCTTCTAATTTTCCCAATGAATTCTAGCTAGGGTTCTTGAGGAGATTGGACAGTGAGAAAATAAATATCAATATCATATATATGATATATAATGCATCAATGTTGTAGAAAACTTTATGCTCCATCGAGACTTTATAAAAAAAATAACAATTCCAGCTAAAGTCTCACATGTGTTCCATATAATATATATCTATATATATACACAAGGCAATCCTTTTTCGTATATCTCACGATGAAGAATTTATCAAAACTAATCGACATTCGCCTATAAAACATAACTCACAGACCGCTTTCTCACCAACAGAAATCAAATGGAATATTGCTGGATGCATTAACAAAAAGGTTAAAAACAATTACCACAAGAAAAAGAAAGCCACAAAGCTCCAAAAATTATAATGATGATATAAATAGGACAAGGATACAGCTGACAAGTCAAAAAATCCAGGAACAAGAACTCATCCAACATAATTTCCACGACCTTCCTGTCGCTCTATCAAGACTCAACGCCATATAAACACTAACCGCCATTTCTGTCAAGTCTCTCAAAATCCAACTCTCACGCTCATTAAAAATATACTCCAAAACTTTAATTTCTAAATTAGGGTTTCAATAAGGGGCATGAACTATAGGGGTATTAAGCAATTGAGTCATGCAATGAAGCTCTGGGAGAGAGTTATTGAGCATAGATTGAGACAAGAGACACGGGTTTCGGACAACCAATTCGGGTTCATGCCAGGACGCTCAACCATGGAGGCAATCTATCTCTTATGAAGATTGATGGAAAGATATAGAGATAGGAAAAAGGATTTACACATGATCTTTATAGATTTGGAAAAAGCATATGATAGGGCCCAAGAGACATTCTTTGGAGGATTTTAGAGAAGAAAGGAATACGAGTAGTATATATCTAAGCTATAAAGGATATGTATGATGGAGCAAAGACTGCTGTAAGAACTCATGAAGGACAAACCGATAGCTTCCCCATAACTGTTGGGTTATATCAAGGCTCATCCTTAAGTCCTTACCTTTTTGCATTGGTAATGGATGAGTTAACAGGACATATTCAAGATGATATTCATTAGTGTATGCTTTTTGCAAACGATATAGTGTTGATAGATGAAACTCAGGAAGGGGTAAATGCGAAGCTTAACCTTTTGGAGAGAAGTGTTGGAATCTAAAGATCCTTGCCTAAGCCGATGAAAGACAAAATATATAGAGTGCAAGTTCAGTGCAAATGGAGGCCAAAATGAGTTAGGGTGAGGATCAGAGATCAAGAAGTACCAAAGAGCGACCGCTTTCGCTACCTAGGATCTATTTTGCAAAAGAACGGAGAACTAGATGGAGACCTAAACCATAGAATACAAGCTAGATGGATGAAGTGGAAGAGTACATCCGGCGTGTTGTGTAACCGCCGTATGCCACTGAAGCTCAAGAAAAAATTTTATAGGATGGCAATACTGTATGGCATGGAATGTTGGGCGGTGAAGCATCAACACGTACATAAAATGGGTGTGGCGGAGATGAGGATGCTTCATTGGATGTGTGGGCACACAAGAAATTATAAGATTAGGGAGGATATCCGAGGTAAAGTAGGAGTAGCCGAAATTGAAGGAAAAATGGGAGAAAATCAGTTACGGTGGTTTGGACATGTGCAAAGAAGGCCTACTGGCGCTTCGGTTAGAAGATGTAACTACGGGACAGAGGTCCAAAGACAAAGGGGTAGAGGAAAACCTATGAAAACTTTGGAAGAGACTCTAAGAAAAGACTTAGAGTACTTGGATCTAACGGAGGACATGACACAGAACCGAGCGGAATGGCGTTCTAGGATTCATATAGCCGACCCCACTTAGTGCGAAAAGTCTCCCAAAACCGTTTAGTGTAACTTCGGTTTCGTTCAGTTTTCAAACCATGGAAATTGAAATTAAACCAAATAACTTCGGTTCAATTCGATTTTTTTATTTTTGGTTTTTCGAACCGACCTCTACATGAGGCTCTTCTTTCTTGTATTTTGTCCGAAACAACTACAAGATGTGAATAATTCAAACCTAAATAGTCTTAATAATGATGTCCATTCCTATCATCATTGGTATCATTTGAAGATTAAATTTGCACAAATCTAATTAAATTTCATAGTACTGTTGACCCTAAAAGCTACACAATTTATGTGGTGCATAGGTCGAGTGCAAAAAGTTTACTACGTTCTTCCGTGTCCTTGAATATTGATGCGGCCATGCCAATTTCGCTCTGAGCTCCACGGACTAATACCTCTACGTGTAGTGGTATGATAAAATACGCTTCTGACATCTGAATCAACAGGCCTTGGTCATGGAAGGAACACACACGACCTAAGTCATAAAACCTGAAGACAAGATTATGCAGATCGCTGTTAAGTTATGGATCCTCTGCACAAGGTTAGCAACTTCAACTATATTTTTTAAAATATACATGCACAAAATTTGTATCAAACTGTAGGAGCAAACTATATGGTGAAAGTGGTTTGGCTGCTTGAATGTCACTTGAGAATATACAGTCATAGAACACTTCATTTTGCCGAGAAAGCTAATGAAGTTACCTCGTTCAAGGAAAGAATCCAAGACTCTGCAACAGCTGAGACTTAAGATAGAAAAGTAGTAGAAAAAAGAAAACTTGATGTTTAACCAATCTGTTAAGACTCATAAACTGAACTAATTCCATAACTCTAGTGTTGTTTAACCAAACTATCACCTACGCTGGTTACCTATGGAAAACTTTGTTTAATCAAAATGTAACCGTCAGTCGTCCGCATATATATCAACCCAAATTTGTTTAACCAAACTGTATTTGTACTGACAAATAGTAGAGCAATTAATATTTTTCTCAAAGTGTGAGAGGTTTTGTGAAGAGCATTGTGTGTTTAATGAGTTCAAGGTCATTTCAACATTGAAAATCCTCTTGTATATATACAGATGAATTCCTTGATGGCCAAGCCTACCAAGCAGTAGAATTCTACCTGGACTATGATGCATAGTAAATATCTAGATGCATTTAGCATTATCTTGATAAGTCCCTCTTCTGGTGAAACTCTAGCCCTATCAAGTCTCGCCCTTCGACTTGAACTAGGACTCTAACTTAGTACCCTTACGTGTTTAATTCATACCTTATCCAATCAGCCAACAATTTTGACCCTTAGAATAATTCAATTAGAATCTTATCAAAATCATCTTGATGCTTCAAAAGTCCTACTTCATTAAGGACTCAACTGAAACGTAATCTAATCCTGATCTTCCAACAATCCTACTTCTCCTAGGATTTGGTCAAACCACTAGCGTTTGACTTTTGGGACGAGTACTCCATCACCTGGGATGAACAGTTCAGTAATGGGCCGAGTCTTGCATCTTCTTACCAAGTTTATTCATTCTCAGCCCAAACCTAGAATTTAAGGCCCAAACACACACTTGAATTACAGTATTTTAGACCAGAAAATATTGTCGGTTCCGATCCAATCCAAGAACTTTAGTCAATATATTGTACAATTAAACTGTAACACTTGGACTTAAGCTAAGTCACATGGAAGTGAATCATAGCTGTACTTATGATGTCGTTGTTTGTATATTAAGGTACTTGAAGTCTTCTCTTGAAAATGAAATAAAGTTACCAAGAAATGATAGCTTGAATGGTAAAGGTTAATACATAGCGAACTTTTATGAAAAGGGTTTGGACTAAGTTTATTTTAATAAAAAAACCATGCTATAACTTTATTTAATTAAAAAGACTTAAATTTTAATGAAAACCCCTTAAATTTTAATAAAAATGACAAAATAACTTAAATTTTAATAAAAAAAGACATAATTTTAATATTAAAAAAATAATCTAACACATGGACCCACGCGTCCTCACACTGTTTATGAAACTTCTACACTGTTTATGAAACTTAGACACTATTTATGAAACTTACTACCCTGTTTATGAAACTTAATGGTACTATATTCTTTTCTCCTCTTCTTGAAAGTTCCCAATAAACTTTCTTCATGGATCGAATTGATCAAAAGAAGTCATCATCCTCCCTAGATCCACTTTTTTATGCCTGTCCACTCATCTGTACCAAAATTCACCACCAGAACTGAGAGACGAAATTGTCTGCATATTTTGGATACAGCACCCACTCGAGTGAGGTTTTTGAAATTGAGGAAGGAAAGAATACGATTAACAACTACCTCCGGAAGATCACTAAATCTGTCCATTCCACTTTTAGAGCAAGTTCCTTCAGATTCACAACTTGTAGATGCCTGGAGCTTACGCTTGCACGCCATCGTAGTGACTCCTCTAGGCGGTGGTCCGATCCAATAGAGAAAAATAAGTTGCCCTTCCCAAACACCTAATCAAATTCTCACAGAGGCATATCATCAAACACTTTCCAGCCACTACGACAATCAACTAATTTCAGAAAACCCCAAGTGAAATCAACATGCTTTTGGCAACAAAAAGTGTAGAATTAGACAAAAATTCGAAGTTGAAATCCAAGTTTTCAAAAAATTGGATGTTCTGCAAACAGATCACTTACACGTGGTAAGGTAGAGGGTACACACCCCAGCGCAAGTTTGGTTTGTTAGGTTTATTTCTTTCCCCCTTTTTGTCTTTTGTCCTTATGGTTAAATAAAATTAGTGTGTAGTTTTTTTATTAAAATGTAAAGATTTGAGGTACTTTTCATTAGTTTTCCCTAATACATATGCATATTGAGCTGGATCAATTGACTAAAGGTGTTTCATTTCATTTTGGTAGGAAGAATCTTGTTATTTGGCAAAGCAAAATGATAAAAGTTGGCTGTATTAGAAGCTTAATGAGAGATTTGGTTTTCAAACAGGGATTTAATGACGTTGTATTGTGACAATGAAGTGGCATGCAATTTTGCTCGTAATCTAGCTCAACATTAAAAGTTATCGAAGTCCCACATATGAAGTCCGAATATCAACTAGGAGATTTACTCACTAAAAGTAGTATTGAGCCAAGCATTTCACAGCTCACTTGTCAAGTTGACCATGACTGATATCTATTCACCAAGTTGTGAGAGAATGTTATGATAGTTGCACGATTGATTTGTATTGATTTACTTTCTTTTATAGTATTCTATAATTAGTAAGATTCCTAATTAGTTATATTAGGTTACTCTCTCTACACAAATGATTGTTATATATACCTCCAAATAATATAATCAGAAAGTTGTGTCATGATATATTCCCAACCATTCATATCATCGTGAACAAAATAATGGTGGGAAATATTTGAGTTGTAATTTCAAACGTTCAAACCTGCCTAAGAAGGTATAATTCCCCTAAATGGTATCCTGAAAAAAAAAAAAAAAAAGTATTTTCTTGGTCGGTTTAAAAGGCTATTCTCGAGCCACTAGGTCTTATTCTCATCAATCACCATAAACAATAAATTTGCAATTCGAATTTCAAACAGTAGTCTCTTTGGTTGGACTAGCATTTGCATGACTATTAGGTTCTACTTTAAATAAATTTAAACTCTGAGTTGTGAAATTTAAGCTAAATTGTAGCACCATATTTGGAGTCAAATATAATGTTATACTAACTTCTAATTATAAATATATATATATATAGTTGGAGATAGCGTAATCTCTGTTTCTGGTGAATCTGCTTGATTGTGGCCACGAGTAGGGTGAAATTCCCCATAGCCCATCCGAACTCGGTAGAGGTGGATAATTGTGACTTGCCACCAGTTGTCCCCCTTTTGAAAAAAGAAAAAGAAAAAAAAGAACACCGACACTAGGAAATAACGTTTCACATACACTTTATCTAGACATGTTTTATACCCTTCTTTTTCACCACACCTATTTAATTATGGCTTTTAATTTCTTTCGATTTGTTCAATCAAATGACTAAAATAAAGTAAGGTGTCCAGAAAGAGAAAAACAGTGGGCATTTAATTATTTCCCTTTATCCATACATGCAAATGAGGCATCCAACAAGTTTATAAAGCCCCATGTGCAACTCTAATTTGAACCAACTCATACACAAATCTGCCTACTAGAGAGTATTGTCTGAAAACTTCAATGACTTCCCTCTTTTCTCTCTTCCTCCTACAGTACATAATAATCGGGGCCGCCGTGCAACTCCGACCTCATTATTACTCTGAAACATGTCCGCAGGCCGAATCTGTGGTCCGAGATGTCATGAAGGTGGCTTTGATCAGAGAACCCCAGAGCCTTGCCTCTGTCATGCGCTTCCAATTCCATGATTGCTTTGTCAATGTAAGTAAAAACTACATACACAAATACTATATTCCCTTTTGATCGATTTAACATACATATACTGTAGGGTTGTGATGCATCTATGTTACTTGACGACACACCAACCATCCTTGGAGAAAAACTAGCCCTTGCAAACATAAATTCATTGAGATCTTACGAGGTTGTTGATGAAGCAAAAGAAGCCCTAGAGAAGGTCTGTCCGGGAGTTGTTTCTTGTGCAGACATCATAATCATGGCCTCTAGAGATGTTGTTGCCCTGGTATTGCACTCTCTTCTATTTACACAGATCAAAATACTACTAATTGCTCGATTTAATAAATTTCTCTTCACAATGTTAGAAGATGTCTCAATAGAATCCCACTTGTATAATCGACAATCTATAAAGATGTAATGACATAATTTGTGTTAAACAGACTGGAGGGCCTGATTGGGAAGTGAAGTTAGGAAGATTGGATAGCTTATCAGCTAGCCAGGAAGCGTCAGACAACGTTATGCCAAGTCCAAGAGCCAATGCAACCTTCCTCATTGACCTCTTTGCCAAATTTAATCTTTCGGCTGAAGATCTTGTTGCCCTTTCTGGGTCTCATTCCATTGGCCAAGCTCGGTGTTTCTCAATCATGTTTCGGCTGTACAACCAATCCGGCACTGGCCGGCCAGACCCCTCCATTGAACCAAAGTTTACAGAAAAGCTAAACAAGCTTTGCCCTTTAAACGTGGACCAAAACGTCACTGGAGACCTAGATGCTACGCCTGTAGTGTTTGACAACCAGTACTTCAAGGACTTGGTTTCCGGGAGAGGGTTTCTCAATTCGGATCAAACGCTTTTCACATTTCCGGAAACGAGGGGATTTGTAGAGCAGTTTAGCAGTGACCAAGAAGAGTTTTTCAAGGCCTTTGTTGAGGGGATGATAAAGATGGGAGATTTGCAGGTTGAGCAGGCTGGGGAGGTGAGAACAAATTGCCGGGTGGTTAATAGTCATCGTCCTGCGATTGCCAACACATGCAAGAGAATTGAAGGAATCGTAATGTTTGTATAAAGACATGAACAAATGAGACAATTGTTTCTTTAAATGCCTTCAATGAATTAAATTTTGATACTTTGTCTTTCCCATAAGGACATTGTTTTCTCATAAGCACATTGTTTGACTTCTTTTTTTTTTTTTTTTTTTTTTAAGCAAAACAATAGCATTTTATTGATAATTAAGAAGAAATATCATCAACAAGAATATCCTGGATAAATTGCGGAGGCTGGTCAAACCAAGTACAATTTAAATTGATAACAAAATCCATCTTGGCTAGTCTATGAGCCACACCATTACCACCCTGACGGATTTGAACAAATTTAGCATGAGCCAAATCAGCCAAGACGCTTTGAAAAGAGTCATTCCTCTTTATGAGACAATGTGATATCAAATCACTATACAAACGTCATAATTTATATTTTGGGGATGTATTTAATTGAGAATTTAAGGAATTTTAATTATTTTAATAAATTTAGGAGTATTCAATCACGATTTTAAGTGATTGTCTGAAATTCAACGTGTATTTAATCAGAATTTTAAGATAGTTTATTAAAATCTTTCAGAAATTCGGGTGTATTCAATTATGATTTTAAAAAAGTTTATAGCATTCCATGTGTATTCAATTAGATTTTTTTTTAAAGTTGAGGAATTTGAGAGAACAAAGAGATTTTGTAGTGTATTTTAAGCATTAATAAATCTCACCTCTCCCTCTAAAATTTCGAGAGAATTGAATAAAAAAATTCATAAAATTTCGAGGGAATTGAATAAAAAAATTCATACAATCTCTAAAAAATGAATTAAACTCCATGGATTTATAAATCCATTAAAATCTCAACTGAATACACTCGGTCTCTTAAAAAGTATCATTTAATTTGAGACCGTTTCATTTGATTTTAAAACGGTTTGGTCAACTCTTCCTCTGTATTATGTCTAAACATCATCTCTAGAAAATTTCATTTAATTTTGAGATAGTTTCATTTGATTTTGAAACCACTTTGTCAAACAAGTTGACGATAGTAAACATTTATAAAAATGACCTTAGCGTCATGATAAAGAATGATTCAAACTATGACAGTTAAAAGGTCTTAAGTTCGATTCTCGTCAAATGAAAATTTGAATCACATTATTGATAGCCCATTGTAAAGCGAAGTCCACCTCCCTCCCATTTAATGTAGATAATATCGTTTGTTAAAAAAAATGATATGTTGCCAAATAAGAACGAATGGCTTCAGTAGTCCTGGACTACTAAAAAGATCGGAGAAATGAGCAGCGAAGCTAAGAAACTTTTCTTCAATCTTCACCTTATATTTCACGGACTAGTCCCAAACTAAAATTCATATTGAAGACAACCCTATTTTTTCTTCATTGTGCAGAAAGCAACATTTTTCACATATTCCTTGCTAGACCTTTTATTTTGGTGAATTCCATGTGCCAAGATATCACCATACCATATCAAGACTCCCACATCACAGACGCAAAATAACACAATACCATAACACAATTAAGGGCCAACCCTTTCCTAAACAGAAATTTTCTTCTCCGCTACTTCTCATTTTTCAAAAATCAACGGCGGCCAAAGAGACCGATACTCTACATGGTAATGCAGCTACGGGTTCCCCACTTCGATCAGCTAAAAAATTTAATATGGAGCATATGCTAAGAGAGATTGCACAATAGAGGACAACTGAGAAACACCGAGAGAGATGTCAACCACCGACAATCAAACATGAATACCGCAACAAAATTGGAAATGCCAACCACTTCAACATGTTCGACATCCATCGTAAACAACCTAAAATACCTTAAACCATCTATGATGCCCCTCCGCTTTGACTCATTGATGAAAACCTCACATGCTCCAGCGATCTAAACAGTAACAGATGGCTTGGAAGCACCAGAGAGTCTTGATCTCCTCTTGGCTAAGCTCTCACTACGGCGCTCTCGCTGCTCCTTCAAGCTTGAAGCAAGGAGCTTTTGGTACTCTGCTGCCTCTGAGCTTTCTCTCTTCCCTCTTGGCCGATGTGGCACAATAGGTGTTCCAACAATACAGGCCTGTCCACTGGCTCTGATATCATGTAGAATTTTTTAAGTTGACGGGCTGAGGGTCCACTTCAACAACATCGATAATGTCACCACTTAACCACCTGCACAATCCTCAGGTATGGAGTTTTATTACAAAAGACCTCAATGTTAGTTAGAGTGAGATAATTCTATTTAAAATGTTTTCTCTCTTCCCTCTTGGCTGATGTGGGACAATGGGTGTTCCAACAAATAACAAGTTCAGAACAGAGAGGTCTGGACTGACGATGCATCCACGAACAGATTTCCTTATTCGTTCCCCATTCCTCCTTCCATGCCCACGGAAGCATGGGGTTCCTAAGCAAACAAAATACATCAGTCAGTTACATTGCCCAAAAGTTGAAACCAAGAGGTCTACAAATTAGCAATATAGAGGAAACAACCGGAATTCTCAATCAACTGCCCCCATCTCGCTAATCATCTCCCTCTCACTATCACAGACAAATTGGTATAAAATAACATACCTCTATGGAGCAAAGGGCGAACACGGCCTGTGGTTAACACTCCTTGCTTCATAGGAAAGCCATGCTTATCACATCCTCCCATAATTTTAAATACATAACCTCTGAACTCCTGACAAAAGGAAAAAACAAACGTAATAAGTATGCTCTTGTAACATGAATAGAACTTGAGATCTTGCAAAAGAAACATAAAAAATCAGAAAGAAACCATCCATCGCCCCTTCTTGAGAGATCCACCCAGAATGCACGACTGCTTGATAAAGGAATTTAGAGGTCATAACTCAGATACATTAAAGGTAAATTAGTATAAAATACAAACTGTTGTTCAACAACTAAATATCTGCGTCTCTCACTCAAAAATGTCTACAAATTGACAAAGCTGTAAATAGCTACAAGCACATATAAGTAGCTAAAACATGTGCGTCTCTCACTCAAAAATGTATATCCAGCAACTAAATAAAACTGTGGAGCCAATGGCTACAAGAGTACGAAAGTTTCCTTGGCGTTTACAAAATACACGTACCATAGGAAGGGATACAAACCATATAGAATTACATAAGCACACAAGTATTATGTGTAAATATACTAATATAGTCAAATACACAAAAGGCAATTTGTAAAATTTTCTACTACAAAGCAATGTTCCACAGGTTTTGTTAATGAGCTCGAATCCATATAAAATTTTACTGCAGAGAAATCCCAAGTTACTAAAACCAATAAAAGGAGTGCATCCCAAGTTATCAACAGGCAAATAAATAAAACCCAAAGGCAATTCTCTTTCTTACAGACCTCCTAGTCATCAAACAGAAATACAGCATTATTCACACAAAGGACAAGCAAGCATATCCCGACCCCCATAAGCATCCACAGTATTGCTAACCAAACAGAGAAATACATGAAAAGACAAATCTATCTGTTCGGGCGAAGATTTTTCCGGAGAGGGCTCCTACGACCTCAGCACAACTCCCCAAGGGATTGGCACTTTGGATGTGTAGTCGGGCTTTTACTTGCTGATGTGCTGCAAGAAGAGGACAGAGTTAGTTCTGAAAGGTGTCTTTGTGGGGCCTTAGGTGTAGGCCTTGAGGCTCACAATCAAAACTAACTAAGTGCTAGGAGTGTCACTGTTATCTTAGCATAGCAGATGTAGAACAAGAGTGTGTTTAGTCGATTACTTGCGCCCCAAGTTACTCAGACTTCTTGTTATCAAAGGATTGTCGTGGATAGGTTAAGTCCACATTAAGTTCTTTTTCTTGCCTTGTGACAAAGGACTTTTAGTTCATAATCTTGTATGTTCGTATGAAGGGAGTCCGGATCCCCTTTAAGCCATTTAGCCGTTTGCTTGGTTCTTGATTGATTTTTAATGATATCCTATCCATTAAACTAACTAGATCCAGATGCAAATGGGACTCTTAAAGTAGGACAACAGGTGGAGATGACTTGAATACATACTAGGGAATGCATTACGTAATAGATCTACAAATTCAGAAAACAAACAAAGAGCTTCGGGCAAGATTTTACCTTGTCTGTCAAGGTTGAACTTCTTGCGATCACTTCTCTTTGTGATTACAAGGGTTTGTATGCTAAAAAGGGGTGGATGGTAAACATGTTTACACAAGGGAATTGATACTATGCCACTAAGAGAGATATCAAAGCTTTTAAACTAGAGAGAAAGATAGCTTGTCGCTAAAAAGGACTGAATCTGGGTTAATTTCAGCTTTTGGATGCAAATCTGGCTTGAGAGCAGAGTTTGTATGTTTTTTTGTTTGATTGGTTGAGTGTCATTGTCTCTGGGGCCTCTTCTTCCTTTTATAGGCGAATTAGCCTGACTGCTATGACTTTGCTTTTGCCCGAAAGCATCTAGAGGGTAGTGACTCATCATCTTTTTACTTGTATTGCCACAAAAAAAAAAATGCTTTTTGGCTAATTGTGAGTTAGTCTCCATCACTTGACATTTAAATCATAGACACATGGTGTATGCATTAATAGGGAGGCGCCAATTTGTCTCTGGGCTTGGTGCTGGGCTTCGGGCAAGTCTTTTTTTAATTGGCATCTTTGGGCTTCTTTATTCTTGCAGCTCAATTTTCAAATATTAACCTAAATAGTGCCCCCTTTAATCATTGTTAAGTCAGCAACCCAAGTTGCTAATAATGATTAAACAGCCGTCACACGCCTTTACTCGAGACTTGCACCATTTAAAGCGGCCGTTTGTTAACTAAATCCTTGCACTAACCCACAAACTCCATCGTTAAGTAACCAGTCACTATATAATTCTCACTTAACCTCCTCGGCAAAGTATCTTAGCCATTTTAAGCCTTCAAATTTCTAGAACTTCCCAGAATCATCAGAACTTTCATAATTTCTAGAAATTTCTTTTTGCCCCCTAATTCCAATTTTCTTCCCATCTTTTCCTCAAGATCATCCAATGGCACACAAAGTTGCTCGAATTCAATCTCCCAGTGAAATTGGTGAGGGGATTTCCACCATGCGCCGCTTGGTCAATGGCCTTCATTGCCCTCGGCCAGGCCTACAGACTTCTCTTTTCTTCGAGGATGGAGAAGTGCATTCCTTAGGACTTCCATGGACTTTTTAGGTCCCAATTGTTGTTGAAAACAACAAGCCTAAGGAGAAATGGTTCACCCCGAACCCATTTTTGGCCGAGTTGGGCATCTCATTATCCAAATGGTCAAACCATCGTTGTGGGTTCCCTCTGATGAAGGATGAAGGATGGACGCAATGGATAAATGAGCTTGAGCTAACCTTCAAGCAAAAATGGATGAACAATGGTATCTATGAGATGATAATACTCTTTAAGACCATCGTGAATGTTAAGCCTTAGCTTCTTACTACATCCTTCCTCTTCTGGAACTTGGGCTCCAACACTTCTGACTTTAGGATGGGCCCCATGTCTCCTACCATCCTTGAAATGGCGCAGGTCTTCGGGCTAATGCATTCGGGCAGAATTATGGACGTTACCCACGACTAGACTCCTCTATCTCGCCTAACCGCTGAGAGCTCGAGCAACCCTTCCCCCTTTCTTTATTTAGAGTATAACTCTATAACTTTCAAGAGTTATGGAACTTCCTTCAAGGGTTTTATCTCGTTTGCCAAAAAGGAATTTGGCCCCTCTTCTTCCAACGTCAACAGAGAACAAGAGCATATGTACTTTCTATTGTATTGGCTCAATAAGCACGTCTTCCCAAACAAGTCCAAGGGAGTAAAAGTTGAATGGATCCTTCTGGTGGAAGCTCTACACAATTTGGATGATGTGGCAACATGCCCTTTCCTCCTCTCTCACCTCTATCACATTTTTTTGGAGATAGCTCGGGGAGAGCCATTTGAGACTGACCTGAATGGACCTGTTTGGATGATCCAGTTGTGGCTTCAACATTATTTCCCTGAGCTTCAGGCTCCTAATCTTGAATTCCCCAAAGGAGTGGCCCCTGCCCGAATTCTAACTTAAGCCTCTCTTATAAATCATTCCACATTCTGTTGTCTATACTTCTTCAGAGTCTGTAGGACTCAGGCATACCTAGAGTGGGGTGCTTCAGTCTTAAGGAGATACCCTTGGTTTAATGACCAAGCTTTCCAGAATGCTTTTGGAGAAAATGCTAGTTCCTTTTGTAGAGGGAGATTTATCAGCTGCATCCAGTCGAATAATCTGACTTGGGGTGTGAGGAGTGATCGCTACAAGCGCGGGTTAAAAGTTTATCATCCAAACTTCTGTAGTAGGCAACTGGGCATTAGACAAGCCATTCCAGTCCCCTTCTTTGACTCTGTTCAATGTGGCAACTCCTACATTCTTCACTCTCCACCATAAGTCACTTTCTGAGCTGCTTGACGCAGTCTTGAGGTCATGAGTAAGGTTGCTAGAAAACCTATAGCCCTTAATTTTGAATGAACTTCAAGCTTTGCTTCTTGGTGGGAGACAAAGTGGATCAAAAAGTATGAAGGCGATTTGTGCAAAGCCCATGATCGCCTCTTCAAGCATCTCTCTATCAAGTCTTATCATAGCCCAAATAAGCTTGAAAACTGGAAGGAAATGATTCATCAGAAAAACCAACTCATTTTGATATGTACTTCTTACTCTTTAACTTGAAATTCTTATGAATCTGCCTTCTCCAATCCTTACAGAGATAGTCGTCGAGTAACATGAAGATGCAGCAACACCTTTATCCTCCAAGAAGCCGCAACTGAGATAGAAAGGCAAGGTGCTGGAGAGGGCAGAGATGTCTTCGAGTTGCTTGGAGACTCAGAGGGTGAGGTAGAAATTATAATGGAGCCTTGGGCAACTGTAATGGAAACTTCAGAGTCTGAGCCCGAACAGCGATCTCAAGCTCAGCCTTCCATTCTTGAGTCGTGGACAACCCCCACCAAGAAAAGAACAAGGGCACAGTAAGTAAACCTTGTTTTACTCCTTCATTCTTATTCATAATTTTGTGAAAATAAGAGTTGACAACGCCATTTTTTCTTTTTAAGGCCTCGAGCAACCAAAAAAGAAACTGTTGTTTCAAGGGGAGATCCACTAGGGGTCGAGATGTATCAGAAAGCCAAGGATCTGCAAGAATCCACCATTATAGAACTGGAGGTATAAATTGCATCTTAAGTTTTCACTCCTTTGAGTTCTCCCATTTTCTTTTTTCCTATCTCTTTTTTATTCTCTGCCCAATTTCTGAAATAGGCCATGAGGGAAGAAATGATCTCTCTACCTGAGGCCTCTTCATCTTCAGCTCGAATGGTACAAACTTCTCATCCACATGCTAAGTCCTCAAAGGTATATTTCTTTTTCATTCTTTAGACTTGTATCTTTACCAATCTCAGAGCCTTAACACTTGTCTTTTACTTTCGCAATTTAAGGTTGATGATCCTGTGTCCTCAATTGGGCAGGGCTCAACTCTCAAGTCCTCAATTCCTGCTTCTGCATTAGTGGTGACCCCAACTTCTTAATTCAATCCAAAAACAGGATAAATGTTGCATTTTGTAGATGAGGATAATAACTTGGTGAGTATTTGTTAACATTTCTATACTTGAAGTTTTCCTCCTTTTATACTCATTTTCTTTCGACTTTTTTCAGTCTTCTCCTGCACCAACCTCTCATCGACCAACAACATCTACATTTGAGGGGCCCGTAGTCCCTGAGATCTCCGTGGTCTCAGAGGTGACTAGCCCACGGGTTTCCCAATCTGTGGTTCGGGCCAGCTCGCTCGCTCATTCTCAAGATCCTGCTAAGGTATGAAGGCTTTTCTTATTATGTTTTTCTTTTCTGCATAAGTTAGTCTGTTGATACTTATCTTTTTTTATTTCATAGGCTTTTGGTGAAGGCTTAGGCACTATCTCTCATTTCAGAGCAAGCATGGATAATTTTTTACATCAGACAAAAGACGTAACTCCTCCTCCTTCTAAGGATCCAGATTTAGCTCAGGTATATTAACTTTTCCCTATTTGCCTTCCTTTAGTCTAAATTGTAAATTCTTTTAATCAACTTATCTTTTTTGGTTTGCAACAAGGCCCTGGAGAGGACTCGGGTAATTCCCTCTCATTTGGTGCGTAAGACAAAACTTCCTCGTCCTTCTTTGGCTTCTGGGGTCACAGGGACGCCTATCCTTAGGCTTAAGAAGAAAGCCAAGACCATTGCTGTTGCTTCTATTCCAACTTCTATTCTTGCTCCTCTACCTTTTCTACCCATTTGAGGCAGCTCATTCTGCTTTTACTGAAGGTGCGAGAGATATGTCCCCAATTTCATTGACATTGTCATTGCCCGACATGGTAAAAACATTTGGGCAGATCAAGACCAAACTGCAATATCCCCCATTTGCTTCATTTAAGAGTTGGATGAAGAAAGACTTCTCAGCTTCCTTTAGCCTTAAGGTTCTTCATGATGCAGAAAAGGCACTAACCGAAATTTACAAGGCACAGTCCTTGTCTAAGGCTCAGTATGAGTCTTTCTTAAACTTTGTTGAGAACCTACAGGCATTAAAGGACCAGCATCAAAAGGCGAAGCGAGCTTCCAATAGAGTGAAGTGCTATCAAGAAAAACATATGAAGAGCTCAGCTACTCTCCAGCAGTTGGTGGAGGAATGATTGGTGATGGAAGATAGTATTGCAGTTGTTGATTCTAAGATCCAAAGATTGGAATAACAACTTTCTTCACTTAAGGGTGAGAAGATGAGCTTAACCAATCATCTTTCCAAGAAAGTAGAGGATATGGAGAAGATCTCTCAAGAAGTGGATGACTCAAAAAACCAACTCACCAATAGCAACATGTATCTTGGAAAACCAGGCAAAATTTTCACTATTATGCAGACTTACTTTTCTAGAATAGCTGCCCTGTCTGAGGATGTAAAGTTGTTAGGCTAGGATTAATTGTAACCCTTTATACATGAAATAAACATATACTTCATCTTCATCTTCACTTGTCTGAATTCTTGCTTTTCATTGAAGTTTTACCAATGGTAATCTGACTCTAAACCTTCCTAACTCGCTTAGGTCTCTTAGTATAACAATATATCCTATTACATAAAGCTGGATGGTATTTCTTTAAAACTTGGTATTAATTGGATGTTTTTGCAAGTTTCCCTCCAAATCTGTCAAGTAATACCCTCCCTTATCCAGCGCTTAGTGAATAACAAAATGACTTTCCCAAGTAGGACTCCATTTCCCAAAGCTTCATATTTGAGCTCCTAAGGGTAAAACTGCTTTCCAAATTAATTCACCTTCCTTAAAGGTCTTTAACTTTACTTTTTATTGTAAGCTTGGGCAACCGCTCTCTTTCTTTCCTTGTTTTCTCTCTCTTCCATACATCAATAGTATTTTGATTAAGGACCTGACTACAACTACTTGGTCCTTTCTTTTTTGTTCTGTCATTACTGGTGTTGAGGAGTTGGGACAATATGGGGCCTATCCCATACTTCCTTGGTGAGGAGTAATCCTTGTTCTAGAAGCTTTTGGCCGTCACCTTAGTTGGGAGGCTGTTCTTATCAGTTCTTAAGCATTAGAGAATCCCAACACTAGGATTATAAAAACTGGCTTCTGCAACATTAGCAGTGGGGAAGAATGGTCGTGACTCAACCTCCACCATCTCCTAAAATCCTGGTCCCATTGCTCTTTCCTCGTGGTAAACTGCTACCTGTTGGTGTAGGGTGGAAGGCACAGAGAGACTCTAATGAATCCAATCTCGGCCTAGTAAATCTCCATAAGTGGAAGTGTTGTCCACCACGAAGAAGGTTAGCATGATTTGCTTTGAACCCAAGTTAACTTCCAAGGGCAACACATTGACCATAGCTCCTCTATCAATCAAAAACCTCTTAAAGAGCACTCCTTCCAGATGAGCAGCAGTTACATAAATAAGCTTGAGATGGTTGGCTAGGATCAAACTCAAGCGACTGAAGACTATTGTATCTTAGTATATTCTCTTGGGTTCTTTCTTTGTGCTTTCGGGTAACCTTATTCTGCCCAACTCTTGTTTTCCCGCTTATTCAACACTAACATGTGCCATCATGGGTTATGTAGCCAAGTAATCACCCTCTATTGTGGTAGGTTGATCATGCTTGGGGAAAAACATAGCAGATAAAACATATGTCATGTTTACGTGGAAGTTGCAAGGCCTAGGTAAGTCATCATTCTTACCCCCAATACGGTCCATGAATTCATCTAATGAGGCCTGTGCTTTTTCGGGCAACATCAACTCAGGCAACGCTTCCTCTTGAGTTAGGTCAAAGTTTGGCATTGGTCCTGGAACTTCACAAAGAGTACCAACCAATAATGGTGAGGGTATCCCCCTCTCAAGTGAGATAATTCCAAAATATATGGGTTCTGGGCTCCATCTTGGGGTTGGCATCATCACCATATCTTCTTGAGCTCTCCTCAAGATTATGTACTTTCCTGGATAAGGGTTTTGTGGCACATTGGTGCAAAAATTACTTAACACACAAATTAAACCCTCTTGTATCAATTGTAGTAAAGAATGTAAGTAGGGATCGTTCTGGACCGGGGATTAGGAGGGCTTGCTAATAACCTCTAAACTGACTTAAAAACATAAAATTAAGTTTAAAACACCAAACTAGACTCAAAAGATGCAATACAAACTAAAAAGACTCAAACTAGTTTAAAAGACTCAAAACAGCTTAAAACAATGAATTAGACTCTAAATTGACTCTAGGGATGGTTTTGGACGAAATTAGGTTCTGACTTGACTCAAGACACTTAAAAACACAAATTAAAATAGATTTTGACTAATAAAACACTTTAAAGTAAGGGGGGTTTGATTTTGACGAATTTGAAAACAAAACGAACAAATTGTACACTAAAACAGATTTTGGACGAATTTGGGTAAACTATGGATGATGGGCTAGCTAGAGGGTTCTTCTCCACACATGACACACTTGCACATAAACCAATTTTCAGTTGTTCATTCGATAAGTCATGAAACTCAACACCCTAGGTTAATTAAGTCCGCTTAAATTAACCTTCAAGTTCACCTTAAGTTATTGAATTGGATGGGAAAGCGCATACAACAATTCAAGCATTCTTCAAAAGTCCTTTTCGTGAACAGCACAATAAAGATATAATCAAAGATCATTAAGCATTATGAAAACTATAAGTATTGACGTGGCATTCGTTACTATGATGAGCATGAAACTCCTGACAAGAATTCATTTAACGCGATCGTTTATAAGCGACCTCCACTACTTGTGAATATAAGTTTGTAACTATTAGGTGAAACTCCTTTATGTTGGAAATATGCCCTGAAAGTCAATCTTTGGAAGAAACCTTTTAGGACAAATGAATGGATGTATAGATGATTCTTATACATCAAATGGCAAAGATACTAATTAGGACTATCTCAATAAACGATATATGTCCTAAATAGTGAATCCATGGACAATGGATCGATTGAAGAAGTAATCTAATGATGTTAGACTACAGAGACCTTCTTCACATAACCATAATGTCCAAAAAGGTTCCTGATCATTGGATTGTCGGAGGGATACGGACAATGCTTAGACCGGTACATACTGTGTCTGCTTCAAATGGAAGGATGGAAAGTCTCATCCCATTCGTGTGGTGACACTAAGACAAGTATGTAGGTGCTCATTAAGGGAATGAGTTCATTGAACACAATCGAACGAGAGTACTTGCATGGAGGTCTACTTACATGTCAAGCAAGTAACTCTAATGGTTGGAATAATGTAAGTAGTCCTTTGACCTGAGGCATCGTCGTTGTCTTGTGGCTAAGTACTTATTCTTTGATTATGTCAAAGTCACCCCATTCGTGGGTATCCACGGCATAATTGGGGTTAAGCCACTTAGTCATGAAGGCAAGTGAATGCGCAACAAGGAATCTCTAATCCTCGATAAGAGAGGAAGAATACTCTAAGATATGATTCGGGAATCTTCGGCCGAAGTATCGAGCGTAATAAAGGAAAGCGTTCCTATACGACTCAATTGAATCGTATAAGAAGGAATAATCACATTAGGGGTTTGACATAATATATCCATACCCTAGTAATGTGATTGAGAGTATTGTTTTAGAGAAGGATCGAATTACATTGTAATTCCAACTGAATAGGTTCTCCGAACAACTTCTACATTAGCTTGGGTAGCTATGATATAATGGTTAGATGTCACTCATAGCTTGTGAGTTCTTCTAGATGATTAAATGTAGTCATCAAAGAAGAAGGTGAATTAAAAGGAAGTTTTAATTCACTAAGTGATTGAATTAAATATAATCAATTGGATTGATGTCAATCACCTCACTACCTTGCTAATTAGAACCTAAAATGATTGTACACCGATACACTCTTGTGATGAGTAATTAATGGATGATGGAAATAATTAATTGGATTAATTAAGTGTTGTGATTAATTTAGAAAGTCTAAAGAAATCATAAAAGCGATAAAAGATCGTTTTGGGCTTAAAGAAACGTTCGGGTTTAATTGGGCCCATTGGGCCTAAACCCATTGGGCTTTTATTCAAGCATTGGATGACTAGAAATAAATAAAAGCCCAAAGCCCAAACCAACACAAAGGGGCCGGCCATTTAAAGTGGAGAGGGAGAGATATTAAGTCAAGTTGTTGACTAGGTTTCTTTTTGTCTATATAAGGAACTTTATAGAGATTTATTCCTTAGGGTTTTTGTGTGTTTAAAACAACAAAGAGGCAAAAGAAATATCTCTCTAAAACTACACAAAGGCCGGCCACCTTAAGGGTGATTTAGCTAATCCTTTTTCACTCTTTTGGTTATTCCTCCATCCATCTCACTACACTAGTGGGTGTGGATCTTTAGAGGTCTTCTCCTTTGGAGACTAAAGGAGAACCTAGGAGCACTCTTACCAACAAAGTGGAGGAGGCAAGGAGGGAGGCTAGGCTCAAGGAGTTCAAGGAGCAAAGGGCTTGGAGGTGGTCCATCCTTGGTCTAAAATCTAGATCAAGAGGTATAGATCTATTCCTTCACTTTGTTCTTAACTTAAATGTTTTAGATGCATTATATATAAACCTATGAACCTTGAAGGGGATTTGCATGACTATAGCTTTGATTTTATTTGATAACATGCTTCCGTTGCTTATGTATATTATTTTCGAATTGTATATGCATGCTAGTCATTTCGAAATCCCATATTAATCTCTAAGATTTCCCTTCACTTTATACTCTAGCATCATATTCATGCATGCAAACTAAGTGTGCACTCTTAATAAACATACACGAATAAGTTATCAATCAAGCAGTTAAACAAATTGAATTCACAACTTATGAAATCACAACTGAAGGTAATCAATTCATATTGCAAGTATGTTTATGGCTTTGAATTCCCCCTAGCTAAAGGGGGGTTTAGTTCCTCATACTCACAAAGCAAAGATAAACAAATTTAGACATTGAAAACAAAAGAAAGAAAACACCTAAAAACGCTCCAACAATCCAACTTGAATGGCAAACACGTCCAAGGATCTTCCTTCTTCTCTTTGTTGCTGCACAAGGTGTGGTTTGATGGATGCATATGGATATATGGAAGGGAATGGCTGAATGTGTTTAGGTTGGATGGAGGTCACAGCAAGGAAAGGGAAATGAAGGTGCATGGAATTGTGTTTTTGTTGTGGGAATGTGTAGAATGGTTAAGAAGAAAAGACTCTGCCTTGCAGCAGAATGTGTCTTCCTCCCTTCTCCCTAAACTGTCCCCCCATCCAAATGTCTTTGGATGGATATATTTATAGGCTAGGGAGAGGATGTAGTGGGTGGTGGTAATGAGTGGATGTAGTGGTAGGTGATGTGTTGGGTGGTTGAAATGAGTGGATGTGTTAGGTGAAATGAGTGGATGTAGTGGTAGGTGAATGTGTTGGGTGGTTGTAATGAGTGGATGTGTTGGGTGAAATGAGTGGATGTAGTGGTAGGTGAATGTGTTGGGTGGTTGTAATAAGTGGATGTGTTGGGTGAAATGAGTGGATGTAGTGGTAGGTGAATGGATGTGTTGGGTGAAATGAGTGGATGTAGTGGTAGGTGAATGTGTTAGGTGGTTGTAATAAGTGGATGTGTTGGGTGAAATGAGTGGATGTAGTGGTAGGTGAATGTGTTGGGTGGTTGTAATAAGTGGATGTGTTGGGTGAAATGAGTGTGCTAAAATGGTTATTTATAGGGAGAGGATGATGCACAAACTTCAAATTTCGTCCATTCCTTTTGCTCCAAGCATATGTTATCCATTCCATGCCAAAAAATGCTCTAAAATGCTCCAAAATGCACTTCTTTGCCACATTAACCCTTTGGACCTACAAACACACGAAAATAGCTTAAAATACTAAAATAACTACGAACTAACAACATAAATGCCAAGAAACAAGCTAACTAAGTCGCATAAATATGCTCATATCACACATGATCTCCTTCCCCCCTCAGTCTTGCTATTTGCCTTTTCTACCTCCTTCTTGCTCTTCCATTGAAGTTGATTTCTTCCCCTATGAGGTACTTTCTCAAATTTCACATTCTCAGAGGTTTCTGAGGTAGTGGGGATTTTTAATGAGTTCATGTGGATTTTGTGCTGCCTCTGAACTCTCATAATCATAGAGGCTCCCATTTCTCTTACAAGTCTCCCATCATTCCAACCACATACCATTTTCGCTCGAGTCGGGCAGGATTCTTCTTCGTGACTGGATTCACTATCATTTCCCTTCTTCTGACATCTCTACCGGCATAGCTAGGCTGGGGTAGCCTCACATCCACCCATCTTGGTATTTTGGCTTCTCTGTCCTCCACCTCTTCAGAGACTTCATAATTTCTGAATACCTCTAATAAGCCCTTTCATTGAGAATCTCCTCCCAACCTTTGGAAAACATTTCTGGAGGTCTCTTTCTCAGCTGTCTGCAAGATACTTCTGCAGGCTTCTTGTTCTTCTTTCTTTCTTCTTTTAATCAACTCTTGATCAATGATAGCTCCTGATGCTGGTACTTCCAACTCACATTCACACTGACACCTGCCGCATAATACCACTTCTTTGACTATGATTGCTTTGGGCTTCTTGGGCAACTTGATAACTCATTCTGTTAGCCTGTCAACTTGCCTCCTTCCTGCTTTGACTTCCCAGGTAGCCTTCCATTTCCCTTTCTTAGCCCACATTAAGTTGATCATGTTTATTGGGGCTTCTGGGAAAGGATCTGTATCAATCATCATATTGGCTTGTGGTTTTTCTAACAACAACCTTCATTTCACGATAAGGTCTTGTATCCAGTACCTAAACTAGACACAGTTGGTTATGAAGTGATTGAAAGTATAATGCAACTTGCAATACTTTTTCCCTTTTAGTTCCTCTGGTTTTGGCATCTTTTTGGTGTTGTCAGGCATAATCACTCTTGCCCGCACCAACTCTTCATAGATCTCCGATGCCTCGGTTAAATCAAAGGAATAACTCTGGTATTTGGGGGGCTTCACGAGGACAAATCCACCATCATTCATCACCACTTTCTGATCATTGATTGGTTGGACTAACCTCTTCACTATTAACGATTTAAAGGGGGTAGTCATCTCTGCTAGACACACGTCCATCCCTTCTCTTCTATGGCCATCACTCTCTTCTGGCTCCACCTCTTCAAAATTCACTTGGTGAATTGCAGCTTTGCTTTTGTAGAAATGAGGAACTTTAGATAAGTGTTTTACTTGTTGTTCTTCAAGCAACAACTTCTCATACTTTGTGGCAGCAATCACCAACTCTTGCAACTCATTGAACTGTACATTATAGAACTTTTTCCTCAAAGGTAGCCTTAAGGCTTTATGAGCAATGGATATAAGTTGGGCATGATTGATAGGGAATTGGCACCTCATTCTTGTCCTTCTAAACCTCATCATGAAGTCCTATGTAGACTCATGTTCATATTACTTTACCTCCACCAAGTCATTGATAGACATCTCGAGCTCCATCCTATAAAACTGCTAATGGAAAGCCATCTTCATTTGCCCCCAGTTAGCAATAGAATTGAAAGGCAATAGAGAATACCATTGAGATGCTAGGCTAACCAATGAGTTCCCAAACAATCTTAACTTATAATTAGGATTGTCCTCAAATGCCACGTAATGGTTGGAGAACTTGAAGATGTGATCTTTAGAGGATACACTGCTATCCTCCCCACTAAAAGTGGGAAACGCGGGCATCATGAAGTTGAGTGGAAAAGGATTTTGCTCATCAATATACTTCGGGTATGGCTTCTGGTAGATGATCCTGAACAGCGGGCGAGCTTGAGGTTGAGCATTCTGGGCCACTATTCTCCTTAACTCGGCTAGTTCATCTCTGAGCTACTGGTTAGCCATATTGTTGTATGAGGTATGTGGGGCTTCCCACTTCAGGCTACGATCAGTGCCTGAGAAAGTCTTATTCCTTGTTTCGGGCTTATCCACTTGGCATCCCCTCCCTTACTAGCCAATGGCGGGGGCCTGTAAGGAGGAGGCTTTTCTGCCTTGGTAGGCTCGCATTTTCCACTAGATTCCCTGATCAATTGAGGCATCCCATACTTCATTCTTTCTTGCCTGTTTTGCCCCCTACTATCTATTGAAAATAATAGAGGGTCCGGCAACTCCACATCTAGGATTTCCACCAACACTGGCTGACCAGCTCCAGATCATTCCTTGTTTTTTCCTTTATCCTGTTTTTCCTCAAGCAAAGGAAATAGGGGAATAACTGGTTCTTTCTCAGGACTAGCCTCTATCATCACTTCCCTAGCATGACCATTTCTTGGAGTAGTGTACTCCAGATCTAATACTCTTTGCAAACTCCCCGTTAAAAAACAGAGTCTGCTTACTTCTCCTCTGGTTTCCAGAGTGATACTCTCCATAGTTTTCAATACTTACATCATAGTGGCTTGCAAGTCTTCATTAGTCACCTTCCTTCCTGACCTCTCGGATGAGCTTAGGCTTTCTAGAATAACTGGTCCTTAGAGGGAAGGAAAATCCTCTGGGTGATTTGTCATGCTTAGTTTTAGTAAACACTAGGGTGGCCCGTATTGTGTGTTCCATTCAAAGATTTTATCTTCATTCTTCTTCTTGGCATACAAGACTAAATGTATCCCACCAGGTGTGCCAAAACTATGTTCGGGTGAAGATTTCTCCGGAGAGGGCTCTTCGGACCTCAGCACATCTTCCTAAGGGATTGGCACTTTGGATGTGTAGTCAAGCTCTTGCTTGTTGATGCATTGCAAGAAGAGGACAGAGTTAGTTCTGAAATATGCCTTTATGCGGCTTTAGGTGTAGGCCTTGAGGCTCACAATCAAAACTAACTGAGTGCTAGGCGTGCCACTACTATCTCAGAATAGCAGACGTAGAACAAGTGTGTGTTTAGTCGATTACTTGCGCCCCAAGTTACTCGGACTTCTTGTTATCAAAGGATTGTCGTGGATAGGTTAAGTCCACATTAAGTTCTTTTTCTTGCCTTGTGACCAAGGACTTTCAGTTCATAGTCTTGTATGTTCGTATGAAGGGAGTCCAGATCTTCTTTAAGCCATTTAGCCATTTGCTTGGTTCTTGATTGATTTTAATGATTGTCTATCCATTAAACTAACCAGATCTAGATGCAAATAGGACTCTTAAAGTAGGACAACAGGTGGACATGACTTGAATACATATTGGGGAATGCATTACGTAATAGATCTACAAATTCAGAAAACAAACAAAGAGCTTCGGAAAAGATTTCACCTTGTCTGTCATGGTTAAACTTCTTGCGGTCACTTCTCTTTGTGATTACAGGGGTTTGTATGCTAAAAAAAGGGTGGATAGTAAACAGGTTTACACAAGAGAATCGATACTACGCCACTAAGGGAGATAGTAGAGCTTTTAAACTAGAGAGAAAGATAGCTTGTTGCTAAAAATGACTAAATCTGGGTTGATTTCAGTTTCTGGATGCAAATCTGGCTTGAGAGCAGAGTTTGTATGTTTATTTGTTTAATTAGTTAAGTGTCCTTGTCTCTAGGGCCTCTTTTTCCTTTTGTAGGCGAATTAGCCCAACTACTATGACTTCGCTTTTGCCCGAAAGCATTTGGAGGGTAGTAACTCATCATCTTTTTACTTGTATTGCCACAAAAAGTGCTTTTTGGTTGATTGTGAGTTAGTCTCCATCACTTGACATTCAAATCATGGACACATGGTCTATGCATTAATGGGGAGGTGCGAATTTGTCTCTGGGCCTGGTGCTGGGCTTCGTGCAAGTCTTCTTTTAACTGGCATCTCTGGCGTTCTTTATTCTTATAGCCTAATGTTCAAATATTAACCCAAACACTGTCCACAATATCTCAGCAGCCAAACAGACCCCAAAGATCATACAAACTAATCCAATCCCATAAACCACCTCAATCGCAAAGAAAATGATCATATTATCCATTCCAAAAGCAAACAAAAACCCAAATTAAGGAGAATTAGAGGAAGGGTTTCCATACAGTTTGGCGACGTCGTCGATCTTAAGCTTCTTCTTGGCACCCAATGGTGGGATTCGCAATGTTAAACTGAAACAACCAAAAGAAATGAACGAACCGAAACGTCGATCAATGAAACAGAGAAAGACGTTAGAGTTCGGGTTTGGAAAAAGTGAGACAGATCCAAACCTTCATGTTTGCTCCGCCGCCGACAACCAGGAAGAAAGAAATGCTCCGCCTACTAAACCAATAGAATTGGACGAGATCTTGGCAGCTTGTTAGGGTTTTGGGGGTTGAGCTTTGGTGGAATTTAAGGTCATCTCCAACAAAAGGATGGCTAAAGGCTCGTTTTAGCCCTATAGCCATCCAAGAACTTAATATTTTAATGAACAATGCCAAACCATATTTCTTACCATCTCTAACCAAAGGGTCAGATGACCATAGGCTAAACATAGCCCTGTGACAAAAAACCATCTCCAACCGAGGGGGCCAAATGGTCATAGGGCCAAACATAATTTATTATTTTAATTTAAAAACTACAACAACTTAAATTTAAAAACTACAACTTAAATTTAAAGTCTATAATCATCATCATCATCCACCATTGTAGGATTATAGTCGGAGGTAAACAACTCCCATCGGGCCATAATTTTCTTCTTTTTCCTATCAAAATAGGCCTTACTCATTGGAGTGTAATCCAAAGTGTTCCTTTTGTTATTCCTATCATCTATCTCTTCTTGTATTTGTTTGGTCCGTTCTTCATGCCTACAGTTCCTTTCTTTTACGACAATGGCATTTTGCTCCGCCATTAATCGCAAAGAGGCTGCCATTTCCTGTTGAAAGGCGTAATCATCATTTGCCTTGCCTTTTTCCTTCAATTTTTAGGCCTTATTTCATCCCATAGCCCCAGGTATAGAACCTTCACCCATAGACAAATTTTCTACCCTTGTTTCTTGAATGGTAAGAGGTCCAACTTCATCCCCATCTGCAATTAAGGATGCATTTCCGAACACTGGCGTAGGACCTACTCTTTGTTGAGGTAGATCTTCAAATAACACCCACCCTTTACAAATTTCCCAACAACCGTGATGATTAAAGGGTTTCGAATTGTCCTCCATATAGAATTCCTCCGCTTGGCGTACTTAGAAAATATAATTACAAAAATTATAGAAAATTAATTTATGAAATTAAATGTAATATAATTAAATATTTAAAATAAATTGTGAAAACACTTACTTCGTCGTAGTAATTGGCACCGCTTGCATGTCTACTTGCGGCTGTTAATAGTGCTTTCCATTTATTAAAACTTGGATGAAGATGTTTCTTTCATCTTGAAGAACAACTCTCGTGGTTTCAGGTATTCGGTGGAGTGGTGCCTTCGTAGAACTCATAGTATTTTTTGGACGTACGAGTCCAAACACCTTCACTTGTTTGAGAACTCCCCCTCACACTATCTTTCAAGATCCATCTATAAACCCTGCAAAGAGCTTCATCTTCTTTTTGGGTCCAAGCCCTACCTTTCATTGCAGATGTGGCCATTTGAAAATTATTGAAAAAATTGAAGGAAAGATTAATGGAAGATGCAAGAAAATAGAATGTGAAGAATTGAAATATAATGAAGTAAGATAGTATGGAATGGTGAAAATTATGTGAGAAATGGTGTAGGAATGGCTTAGGTATTTAAAGGAAAAAATATGGGAATTTTTTTTAAAAAATTTTTAAAAACATTTTGTCCCAAAAAAACAATCATAATAATTCAAATCCAACTGTCACCTGGCGTCAGGATGACGTTAGCTAGTCGTTGCTAACTAGCATCATGCTGACGCTAGGTAGTCGTTGGTTTCAAATTTTTGGGCCGGCCCGAGGCTAGTTAGCTGGCTCCTTTGGGCCAGCTGGTTGGCCTATTTTCTCTTTTTTGGCTCGGTGGGGCCCACGAGCCCTTTGGCCTAGCCTTCGGTTGGATATGGTTGTCGTGTGATTTCAGGCTATTTTCGGCCCTCTGGCCGAATTGGTTAGAGATGGTCTAAATATGCGAGAATGGTTAGGGTTCTTATGTGGTGTTATGAGGGACTGATTGTATGTCTTAATTTGTTTTACACCGTACATGTCACTGGTTGAACTGATGGACGAGCGGAGGCCTAAAAATTAGGCTGGGTTGCTATCAACTATCCAAGACTGTATTGGGCTCATGCTCTTTAGAAGAGTATGGATCTTAGGTCATCTCCAATGAAGAGAGCTAAAAGTTAAAAAGTAACCTGATTTGACAAAAAAATCACCTCCAACTAATGACTGGACTATAATCCTATAGGGCCCATTAAACCATTATTTGGCTAAAGGGTCATCAGGCTGACCAAATGTAGCCCTTCTTAGGCCATCTCCAACCTAAAATGCTATATTTAGCCCTGCAAGAAATTATTTTTTAATGAACAGTGTCATGCCATATTTATATATCGTCCCCAACCAAAGGGGGCTATTTTTTAGCCCCTCAATAATGTATTATTTTTAAATTGTTCTTTAATTTTATTAGTTAATTAAATTAAACTACCATATATTAAAATAAGATTTCTGGACATATATTGAGTGTCGCTTGTTACTAAATGAATAAGCCTCCAGATTTTTTATCTTTATATAATCTTAATAATTTTTCGGATATGATTTCGAGTGATACGTGTTGCTAAAGTGAGTAACTCTACATATTTCTTATCTTTATGTAATCTTAATAATTTTTCAAATAGGATTTTCGAGTGTCATGTTATAACCGATTCCTACTTTTCTATGTGAAATATTCCATTCATTGTGAAACCCTATATGTAAGTATTATTATTTAACTCATTGTATAACGTTTTAATGCTAAAAGGCAAGGTTCTAAAAGACGCTAGGCATTAGTCGGGCGGTGGTCTGGGGCCTAGCGCTTAGGCGGCAAGGCGGGGTCTAAGCAGGTGCCTAGGCAGACTTAATTAAATCTATTATATTTCGTGTAAATAAGTATATGTTTATACTTAAAATATATATGATTTCATCATAAACTATAAAATAGAATGACATATCTATTATGAGCTTTTGGAATATAATGAAAATGTGGGAATATAATGTGTGTTCATTTAAGTATTCAACAAGTCTCTTATAATTCATTGTAAAAATAAAATGCAAAATGAAAGTTATCTATTTTCTGTCTAAGTGAGTTGCAACCTAGGTGGGTCTGGGCGGGCTAGGCGGTTTAGACGGGCGCCTCAGTAGGTCTAAGCGTTATTTCTTAATTTTCAAACGCCTAGGCATTAATCGGGACAGTGGCTAGCCAACTAGCGCCTAGGCGGCGCTAGATGGGGATTTTTAGAACAATGCTAAAAAGTAATAATTGGTGTGTTGCTCAAAGTGAATAACTCAATAAACAATTATATATGTCTTTAATAATATTCTAGTTGGATACCTACCTTTGGAATTTTATGAGGGAGGAGTAAGAATAATATTTATATTATAAAATATGAGAAAAAAAAAGGGAGAAAAGGAAAGATGAGGAGGCTTCTGGAAGGCATGAAAGGGAATGGGGGAAACATGCCAGTGCCAAGAAGTGAAAAAAAAAAAGAAGGGGTATTTGCAGCTTTGGGCAATTGGGTATTTGCGGATGTGGTGAGTTTAGTTGATTTATGGTAAACAAATTGTGGTTGCACGCCAGTTAGTGAATCTCTTAGTTTGTACTCTCTGCCCTCTAATTTTTTTTTTTTAAATTTCGTCTATAAAAAATAAAGTCCTAAAAAAATTAATAAATTCCAAAACTGACGTCAGGATGACATCATGTTACTATTGGAGAACATTTGGACTTTCCTTTCCGGGCTGGCTGGCTGGCTATCTTTGGCCAGCCCGCTAGCCATTTGGCTGGTTTATGGCCTAGTGGATCCCAAATCTCTTTTGCCCAGCCCTTCATTGGAGATAGCTTTTGTGTCAAAAATAAGCTATGTTTCGACCTATAACCCTTTGGTCAGCCCGGTTGGAGATGACCTTAGCCTTATTATGGGAGTCACTTCCTGTTGCAATGATTAATTCAAGGGAGACTTTGGATGCGGTCCCTAGTTACGAATATTTTTTAACTGAAACCTTGTTGGTTTTTAATTTTTTATTGAGATCCTTGACATTAATGTGATAATTTATTTCTATGTACGTTACTATATTTTTTTAATTAAAAATTAGAAATTTTAGTTGTTTATATAAATGAGATTTTAAATAAAAAAAACCATAATTTGTGGGATTAAAAATATTAAAATATAAATATACTATTGTGTGTGTGTGTGTGTGTGTGTGTGTGTGTGTGTACATGGGTACATTCATCAAAATTAACCAAAAACAATTATTGTATCAAAACATGGGTACATTCTTCAAAATCACAAAAAAAAAAAAAGATATTAGGCTTAACAACAGTAGTAAATTTCTTCGATTAAACTTGACATGGATACATTTTAAAATCAAAGAAAAAAGAAAGTACCCATATAAGTTTAAAAATGGATTAGAAAAAATTTGAATAGATTTTATATATAAAAAAAAGGGGTACATTTTACATATAACAAATTAGTATATTTAAGAATGAATACATTTTAAGATTAAAACTTTTTACATGAATGGGTACATATAATTAGCATGGGTACATTTAGGCAAATAAAAAGTAAAAAAAAAATATATATATATATATATATATATATATATGGGTACAAATACAAATAAAGTTTAAAAAATATGGGCAAAAAAAGAAATTAATATATGGGTACAAATTAAAATTGAAAAGAAAATAGGTACAAGTTAAAAAAGAATTACAAATTAAAAATGGGTACAAACTAAAAGTAAAAATATATGATAAAAAATTTAGTGATAAATATAAATATACTAATTGTAACATTTTTAACATTAAATGAATATATTTAGAAATAAAAAATATTTTATTATTGAAATAATTAATGATGTTATTAATACCCAAGGACCTTGATCAAAAATTGAAAAGGAATAGGATTTTAATCAATGGAGTAGCAAAATGAAGGATGAGAACCTAATTTTTCCTTAATTCAAACTCAACGACTAGATTTAAAAATATCTAAAGATTGTTTAATTAAATTAACCAATAAATTTAAGGGAGTTTTAACAAAACACTCCCGGTATTGTTCACTTTTAATGAAAAACCACATTCTTACCTTTAACTGGCACTATTCATTATAAATTTAAAGCTAATGAATTAGTTAGCCATTTCTGTTGAAGATAGTATATGAGTATGCCCTAATATTGCTCATTTAAAATAATTTTTTACAAGGCTATAATTTTTGAGGGGCTACATTTAGTCATTTCAGTTGGAAATGACCTTAGGCTATCTCCAAGCAAGAGCATTTGGTTAGTAATAGCCTCAAAATTAAATAAAATAGGCACTTGTGATGGTCATAATCACTATTTCAAATAATGAAAGAAAAACGTTAGCTACCTTCTCCTCTTACTTTTCCCGATTTGCCTTTTCAACTCATTAAATGACACATGGACTCTACTAACACTTAAAACTAAGTTTTTAATGCCTTAAAGAGATCATTATTATCATTCCATCAATACCCCTAATAAAAACATTTTTTTTAAAAACAAACGATATAATCTACATTAGGGGTGGTGAAGTGGATTAAGCTTCACAATGGATTAACAATAATATAGTTCAAATACGTCTTTGGTGAAAATCAAATATAATATTTTTCATTTACTATTGAAGAAGAATACAACTAAACCGTACAACTAAATAACTAATAAAATCACTTTTTACCCTCCCTCTTCCCAATCCGGACCATCTCATTCTTCTTTCTCTTTCAGCTGAAATCTTTCGATATCCTTCTCCATGGTCTTCTCATGCTGCCCCAATAATATACCCTATTAGCTGGAAATTTGGTCCATTGGGTTTAGCTGATGGTTTAGCCACTCATGCAATGGCCAACGCCAAGTTCCTCTGCTCTCTTCTTAGACGAAACATTGAAAAAAAATTAAAATTAAAATTTGACTCCATTAAAGCTAATTACTTTTTTTTTTAATTTAGCTTATTTACCCGTATATCGATGTGGGCTTCTTTTTTTTTTTTTTTTTTTTTTCAAATGTTCAATAATTCACATATGTTCTTGTCTTTTGTTCTTGGTAAGTCATTGAATCCAAGTGAAAACATATACAACTACATAACCAATTTTGGTTGGTTTTTTCTTTTATAATACAATTCATTTTGGGTTTTGTTTTTTTAACAAACGATATTATCCACCCGAACGGAGTCTGGTGTGTTTAGCCTCATAATTGGCTAGCAATAATGTGATTCAAATTCGCCTTTGTCGAGAATCGACCCTAAGACTTCTCACTTACAAATGAAGAAGAATATCATTAGATCATAGTACTAAATGATCATTTTGGGGTTTTAGAAAAGAAAAAAAAAGAATGTATTTTTTCGGTTTAGAAACAGAATTATGGGCTGAATTTGGTAGGAGAGAGAAGTTAGCATTTCAAAAACAAGGGTAATATCAGAAAAAGAATAATGAGTTTCGTAAGGCATTAAGAACTTAGTTTTAAGTGCTAGTGGAGTTCATGTGGTTTGATGTGTGGAAAAGGTAAATTGGAGATGCTTGGGGGGGGGGGGGGGGGGAAGAATGATGATAGCTATCATTCCTCAATTTGGAAAATAGCCATGCTTATTGATAAAGAGAAGTGATTTTCATACACATTTTTAAGTGATTTTCACACATATCTTTTAACTTTTCACTCACCCTTTTTTTTAACCATTAGACCGAATAAATCAAACAAAATCAACAGTCATGATTAAACAGGAATGTGTAAGAAGCTAGGAATGGTGAATGTTTATCATTTCCCTCAATAAACTGATCATTTGAGAATCCTTGATAATTAATTCTTTTATAAAATCCATGATAGAAGTCTCACGTGCTCCATTAAAATCTATGTAGAATTCAATCAAATCCACTCGGATTATATAGAAGTCAAGTACACTCCCTAAAAAATATATTCACTGATTAATTTTATACACCCCTCTAAGATTTAAAAAAAAAAATTTCCACTTAGTATCAGAGAATCCAAAGGTTTATTATGAAAGATCTGAAAATTTAGATGGTGAATGCATATAATTAAACAATGATGGTGCGGCCAATAATTAATTAAGCAGCTGCTTCAATCAATGTTCTCCAATTTACCACGAGCAACTAACCATTGGACCTGCAATAGCGATGTAAGAATAAATGCTTATTGATGAACATATGATTTTGTCCACTCTACTATAAATGAATGCTTACGTCACAAGCTAACAGAATATCAAAATCTACAATTTTGTTTTGATACAAACCATATCGCCGCCCCGGGAGGGGGGGGGGGTGAGGGATTCAAACATAGAACCTTAGATGCAAGAATAAACGCTTTGAAACGCTCGGGCAACAAGTCATTATGAAAATTTTGCAAATTACAAACCTAAGAAGCAACAGCCTACAATGGAAATGCCAGTTCACACAATTGACCTAGACAGCAAATTTCTAAGCAAAGTAAAATATGCATCACTCTCTAAAGAAACAGTTTGATTCCCCAATATGTCACGAAAAAACCGCCTTATCTCCAACTGCTTTTGGGAAATAGCATTTGGCCTCCTGCAGCTGCAAAATGCAAAAGCTGTATATATGATACAAACCGAAATTCTACAATAATCTTGTGTATAGGATGCACCCGAGCGTACTGGAAAATCCTGGTACGAACTTGCACTCATAACGCACAAACAAAATCACCACTTGTCTCTATATCATCTATGTCAGCATCGTCTAACTCATCAAGATCCATGCTCCCAAGTAAACGTCCGCCATATTTGGCGCCGTTCGCAGCAGCTTTTCTACCTTCTTGAATTATTGCCAATATTTCTTCATTGCTTTGGGATGATGATTCATAATTTTGGTCATTGTTTGGGAGGCCATTTTCCTCCATGAATTCTACTGGGATGTTTTTTAGAAACCATGGATGCTGCTTTATTTCAGGGATGGTTATTCTCTGCATTAAATTCAACGATTGACAATCAACCACGTGTGTGTCTCGACGATTGTTATCAGAGAATCACAATGAAGGGTATAAAGTATAAGGACTCAAAAAGTGATAAAGGGTTATCTATCTTTCTAGGAATGATTGTGAGCCGTCTACTCACATCAACGATTGGCAATTAAACATGTGCACAACGATGGCTGTTCTCGGTGAATCAAAACAAAAGAGTATTAAAGTATAAACAATCAAAAGAGTTACAGTAGGTTTTCTGTCTTTCTAGGCGGGGTTGTCGTACATCCACGACTGACAATTAACGAAATACATACCGTTGATTGTGAGTGCACGGAATAATACCTTTTCAGGGTTAGCAGTGAAGATTCGGGAAAGGAGATGTCTGCATTCCATGGAAACACGTACATAGCCCGGAATTGAATAGTGGACACTAAGAATCCTCTGCAACAAGCCAGTGTCAAATTAAAATCGTTAGGTGACAACATCGAAAGGCATAGGCAATAGGCAAAACAAAAACAGTACAAGTAGCACAAGGATATACGTATACCTGAAGTGTTTTTCTGAAATTTCTTGGATCTTCTGGATCTTCAAAGGGATAAGCACCAACAAGCATGACATATAAGGTAACCCCACAGGACCAAACATCCGCAATCTGAGATTCTCGAAGGATAATGAGTGAGAAAACACGGATGTTAGTTATGTGACCAAATTGTTGGTCTAAAATGACAAGGACAAGACCAAAAACCGAACATGAACACCGGTCTCAGAAAATCTTACCTTCCCATCATACTCTTTTCTTGACAGGACTTCCGGTGCAATGTATGCCGGTGTTCCAACAGTTGATTTCGGTTGGGAATGCAACACAGATGACTATAAGATAGAAGGAAAGTAATTACTAAATTGAATTGAAATTCACTGTACGATTTGCACAATCAATTAACTAGTTAATTGCCTTGGAATAACCAAAATCGCAAATTTTGAGACGCGGCGCCGAGCTTCCATCCAGAAGAGTGTTCTCCAATTTAAGATCTCTGTGGCAAATTTGCTGCAGTAAGAAAAAAATAAATAAATATATATATATATATATGTATATATAGTATCATTAGGTCAAGAATTAAAATGTTTACAACGAACAAATCATATCATGATTTCGATGGGTTGAGGATTTTACCATTGAATGACAATAACTGACTCCTGATATCAGCTGCTGAAAAAAATATCTTGCCTGCAGAATGCAGAAACCCATGTCAAGAATCGGGAAATCGAACCAAAGAAAAAGGAAAATTCAAAACAACTACTAAGATTCTTAATCATTTGCGGCTGAAGGAAGAAAAAAAAAAAAAAAAGAGAAAAGAAAAGAAGTCATGTATTAATTTGTTCTAAATTTTACCTCGTCCTCGCTGAATCGACCAGCATTGCATATTTTTTCAAAAAGTTCTCCCCCAGCAGCATATTCCATCACAATTGCTAAATCGTTTGGTGTTAACAGCACCTACGTAAATTAACACACACAATAGAATTAAAAGATATTGACGAATAAAACAAGTATGAATATTTGATTTTAAACCAAGTGGAATTAAAAGTTAACGCCAAAAGGTAGTCTGATTGTTCTCTATCAAAAGTGATCCTTTTTTTTCAAGTTGCACACCCCACTAACGTAACTTGCAATTAACCTTTTTTCTTTTCACTGCAGAGATTAATTCCAAAACCATTTCACAAATAAGAGATTAATATACCTCTTTAAATCTTATTATATTTGGATGCTTCAAGGACCTGTGGTTCATAATCTCCCTCTGTACATGCTCATCAATCTATAAAAACACACAAACCCAGTTGGAAAACAGAGAAAATGAAAGGTGTGGAAATTAAATAATTAATTACCTTCTGGCCTCTCTCAATGAACTTGATAGCAAAGAGCTCGCCACTCCATTTGTCCTTCACCAGCTTTGCAACCCCAAAATTCCCAGACCCAATATCCTTCACTATCTCGTACCTTTCCATTCCTTTCTTCTTCTTCTTCTTCTTCCTCCTCTCTCTCTCTCTCTCTCTCTCTCTCTCTCTCTCTCTCCTGCTCCAGTGGACACTGTCTAAATAGTCGTCGTCGAAGAGTTTACAAAAGAGACAATAAGATCCGAAAGTCCACGTGTCAATTACGGAGTAGTCGTTATCTCCAGCAGACATGAGCAAGTTGTAACGGACCATTGCCTATGTATATGTTGGAATTGGTACTCGCGCTTACAACTCTACGACGTGTCGTGTTGAGAATGTTATTTGGCAGCTGTCGGTGCAAACTTGGCGGGTAAAAGGTTTTGGCTACTCCCAACGGGTGGGAAAGTTCCTGGGGTTTTCGAGGAGAGAGGATAAATTAACAAGAGGGAAGCTTGTGGGACCAAAAGGTGACGTGGAAGGTGGAGTGGGGAAGGACAATTAGACTGATGATAGATTTTTGTAGTATGCTAAAAATATGGTTTGGTACTTAAAAGTATTATAATTTTTGGCATTCTAAAATATCATAATATAATTATTTGAAAATGTTTTGATTTTCAAATTTCTAATCAATTGTGTTATGACATTTAGTCTACTTGATTGTGTTCTCGAAACAATAAAAATTTATTTAAATTGTGGTGTGCAAATTTGATGGGTGGGAGCCGACACCTTATTTTGTGGTGTAGCTTCTAATTCTCTCATCTTTTTTGGAACTTGGATTTTGGGAATGATCGAGTAAGCAATCACATTGGTTGGCATCTTGCATACATCATGCATGATCACCCCCACTCGTTGGTAGACAGAGAGGTGATGCATTGAATTTAATTCTAAGAGTTAGCGTACTTTGAGTTTTTCATTGTCTAGGACTTGAATCAAGGAATTGTGTTTGTCTAGGTTAACTAGGGAGGTGGAACATTGTGTTAAAGAATACATCAGAAACTTGAATATATTACAATCTATAAATGACTAGTTCTATTACTAATAATATCGTGATTTTTGTGATGAAATTCAATATTGTGTAGGTGATTAAGCTGCGACGATTTGGAGGTGGATCACCCCAAAAACTAGCTTAAAGAGTTATTACAAATGATTTGAGTCCTAGAGACTCTCATCATATTATCAAATAATTGAGTTTCAATCCACTCAGGAGAATTCTCAAAATAATGTACCCTAGATCCATATTATAGCTCCAATTGGCAATATCATCTGCCACCATATTCTTCTCCCAATAAACAAGCACTAACTCGCATTCGGCTATGTGTATCATAAGTTGTATGTGTGGAGCCAAAAATAATCAGAAAATTATGGAGGCGACACATGAACTCTTGGGCAAAAATGACAAAATTACCCTCGAGACACACCGGGATTCCCACGCGCATGCAACAGACAATAACAGCTCAATCAGGGAAGAGTCAAAGGTGATCAAAATGGTATTTATTCAAAACCCTCTCATCACTCCTCATCAAATCCTCACTCAAAAGGTAACTCTCAATTTTCCTATTCAATTTAGGATTAATTGACAAATTAATTGCAAGATTATTTCACATAATATCTTGCAATTATACTCATATTCCCACCATGTATGGCCGGACCCCTATTCTCCAAATAGGGCCGGCCACACCCTTATAAATAGTCCAATTTTCTCCACCAAAAAGCTAAGTTCATTCTCTTCCAAAAATTCTCTACAAACTTTCTCTCTAAAATTCTAACTTTGGCATTGGAGACTCTTCGGCCAAAGCCCCTCCCCATTCATCGTGGGCGTGTGAGGGTCTTAGCCTTGATCTTAGGTGTTATTGTTTTGTAGATGCATTTTCATCAAAGAAAAATAAGGAAAAAATTTGCATCCACAAATTGGTGCTTTCATTGAGAGTCTTGATTCACACACTTGAAGAAGACTTTCGCATTCGAAATTTTTCTTTTTCATGTTCATTTGTAGATTTTTCGTACATTCTTATTCTTAGAATTTTTTTTTATAAAGATTCTTTGATAAAACGTAAAAAAAAAGTGCAATGACAAGAAATTTGGAAAGCACGACAAACGGAACTTCCTACGTTCAAGAATTTGGACCACGACGAGTGAAGTGGAACCACCCCCATGGGGTACCACCTTAGCAACCACAACAGGGACCCTCGGTGAGCCCACTGCCCACAGTGAGTAGGCCACCTCGTAGCAGCAGGCCCAAGCATGTGCCACAAGGCAGCGAGCCCAGATTCAAAGGACCCAAGCAGTTGCAGCAATTGGAGTAGCTCGTTCCTCGCAGGCCCAAGGCCAGTGCGAACCCAATGCTCCCTAAGGCCAATCTGTGTCACTCTAGCCCACACGGGCCCAAGCCCAAGGCGAGCCGACACGAGCCAAGCGCGCTCCCAAGCCGAGCCTAGGCCTAGGACCCACATGCACCATATACGGACCAACCCACTCCCATGGCTTTCCAAGCAGCCCAAACTGGTCCAAGACCAATTTAACTATCCTGGCTTCAGATTTCTGGATTGACGATTGAACCGAGGGTATTTTCACCCCATTTCTTCTCAGATTTGACATTTTCCAACTCAAATCTCGTGCCTGGAGTCCATTACATTTCCACTACTCAAGGAGATGCATTATGTCCAAGCTCTTCTAACCCAAAAGGAAAACAACATTGTCTCGACAAGTCACAGAGTCGACAAGCACCCTCGCACAGTAGACGACCTTGGTGAATCAGCTTTTGTAGCACACCGAGATGCAAAGTGCCCCAGACGAGGTGTCCCGAAGTAAGACAAGGGTAGACGAAGAACTTCTTCAGCAACGTCCCGACAAGAAACCACTCGACCAGCCACGAACCGAGTGTTCTAGTAGTGTATAGGGACCCCGAGATAACATATACTCTCATCTTAGCCCGCGGAGGAGCGTGCACTCTCGGTTAAGTCCACGGATGAACATACACTCACGGTGGGGACTACACTTCGATAATTAACATGAGCAAACTTCCAGGCAAAGTGTTCATTTGCGGCTAGGCCCACAAAGAGCATCATCCACCTCACATCGGAGTAGGCAGCACGATGGACAAAGAGAAGCAATCACTTAATCCAGCTCAGGTAGGAATTCATTCGCCACATGCACCGCATCAGTGGCATAGACGAGCCGAACACATAGAAGAGTAGCCTAGACCAGCAGGTTAAGACTTGGGGCAGCCAAGAGCTCTGCTACCCCCAATAAAGGCAAATTCAGGAAGAAGTATATAAGCTCCTGACCGAGCGATTGCACGATTTTCGACGCAACAAGGTCACTGATGAGGCAATACGACAAGACATGATCAATATAAGTAGGTTACCTTTCACAGACGAGATCGAGCAAGCAAAGCCTCCATGCAAGTTCAGCATGCCACATTCCATATCTTTCAAAGGGGATGGAAACCCGAAGAGACACCTAAAGCATTACCAAAGCACAATGATCCTCTATTGAAACAACGACATTTTACATGTTAAACTAATCTAGTTTAACTATAAAGGGCAAAGATTATTGTTTGAGCCGTCTCATATAAATGTTATATGCTTAAACGATAAAGTCCAAGGAATATGTGATTGGAAGAATGTAATCTAATGAAGTTAGATTCATGAGACCATTCTTTCGTAGACACATCCTAAATGTTCCTGATCATAGGATTGCCAATTGGGCATTGACAGTCCGTCAAGATCGGTACGTGCTATGTCTTCTCTCAGGGAGAGTGACTAGTCTCGAGTCATTGGTGTGTGTGACATCAAGAAAAGTACGTAGGTGCTCAGTAGAGAATGAGTTCACTGAACGCGATCAACGAAGAGTTCTCATACTCATGTCACATGAGAACTCATGTTTGGGATAATGCAAATTAGTCCTTTGACCTGAGGCATCACAGTTGTCTTGTGGTTAAGTCCTTGATCTTTGATTATGTCAAAGTCACCCCATCGGGGTGTCCACGGCATCGTTGGGGTTAAGCCACTTAGTCATGGAGGCAAGTGAATGCGCAACAAGGGATCTCTAACCTTCAAACCGTTTGAGGGAGAATACTCTATGATATGATTTAGAATCTCTGGCCAGAGTATGAATGAGATTTAGGAATGCATTCCAAATCACATTCAAGGAAATCATATAAGCACACGAATCACATTGGATAGTAGACATGAATAAATAAACTATCAAACCAAACAATGTGGTCAGGAGTATTAGATTAGAGAAAGACCGTATTGCATTTGTAATCCCAAACTGAATAGGTTATCTCTACCTCTTCTGATTAGCTTGGTAACCATGATATGCTGCAAGGTGTCACTCATGGTTTGTGGAAGCCCTAAACGTGTGTAATCACTAAAGGGAGAATTGAAAGTAAGTTTCAATTCACAATCGATGTAAAATGGTTTTAATCGCCCACTGCCTCGCTAAAAGGAACCTAATGGATCGCACACCGTGTAAGGAGGAGATTGAAGAAACGATGGAGATGAGTAAGAATGATTAAATGGTTTAATCATTTATTTATGGCAAGGATTAATTAATATGTTAATTAATCAAACGAATAAGTTCGTTAAAGACCTCGGGATAGGTTTTGGACCTTAAGGCCCAATGGGCTTCGAACGTCAAGCCCATTGACTTAAGTTGTATGACAACTTAATGAATAATGATTCACTAAGACCCAAAAGCCCAAGCAACACCCCATGGCCGGCCATTTAGAGGAAGGGTAGTGAACTTGCTTTAATTACAAGTTTGCCACTCAAATGAATAAAGGTATAAATATGACTTTATAGCCTTTTATTCATTAGGGTTTCTTTTAGAGAAAATTGGTGAGAACTTGTCTCTCCATTTTCTCTCTAGGAGGCCGGCCCCTTGGGGGGTGCATCTTGCAATCCCACTACTCCAAGGTCACTCATTTCTTCTCCAATCTCTCCTTGGTGAAGAGACTTAGAGGTTCTCAATTTTGGGAACTTGGAGAAACCTATTCTTCCATCCAAATCCTTAGATTTAAGATGCAAGGAATGAAGGCCCTCTCTTTGGGTGATTAGCCTTTGCTTATGCAAAGAGGAATCTACAAAGGTATAAATTTCAACTCACTATGTTTTGAGTTGAGTTTTGGTTCACCAATCTACTAGGCTTTGAATTTCATGGTTAATGTTTTGTTTTTAAGTGCATGCAAGCATGATTCCGCCTTTAATTGTTAATTGCATGCTTATTGATGTTGCTTAAATGAACTTATTTTCACAAAATATTCCTTCAAGTGGTATCAGAGCCTAGGTCTAGTAGTTGGTGAATCCTTTTGTGTTTTGTAGTTCATAGTTTGTGATTTAAAAGTTGTAATATGTTACAAGCTTTATTCTTGTTTCTTTGAATGTAAATTTTGTTAGAAAATTTGCCATCTCAAATGTTGTAGATGTAGTTCATATGAGCATGAATATTGGAGCTAAAATTTGGTGCCATGACTTTGGGGATTTTCGGCCAAATACATAGGGTGATTTTTTGGGTTCTTGTTTGACTTGTTAAAAGTGTTTTCAAGTGACTTTTGGAACCCCTATGTACCCTAGTTTGGTTAGATGTTATTTCCCTAAAGTTTGAATGGTTTTGGAATGTTTTTGGGTGAAAAATGTTCATGGAAAATTTTGAGTTTTTTCATGAGTGTTCTTCATTGTTCTTGACATTTTTGCCAAGAACAAAAAGGTTTGTGTTTTGATTCAAAGTTTTGATTTATTTCATAAAGTTTATGTTTTATGTTTTTCAAATGATTTATTGCATAAGATATTTATTTGAATGGTGATGGAAATGGTGATGGGTGTGTAAGGATTAATTCTCTTTCACACACACCACTTGCACCACTTGTTGCTTTATGTCTAAAACTCACAAATCAACACACACATCACTCTATCCTCTTCCAAAACCGGCCACCCCCTAGTGGGGGTACTTTTGGGGCCTTTTATGCAATTACATAAAGTTTTGATACTTTTGTGTATTTGCACTTTGGCCCAAAAGTTTACGTTTTTACGTTTAGGTCCAAAAACGCTAAAGGACAAATTGTTTTGCTCCTTTAATGAAGTTTTTGCATTGATTAAATTTTGGGTTCTAGTGTAATTACATGAAGTAGTAGACTTTTGTGTCTTTACAAAGTGACCCCAAAAGTTTTGCAATATAGCCCAAAAGTTGAGGTTAATTGCTTTATGGCCCAAAAGTTGTGGTTATTGCATATTGGCCCAAATTAATTAGAGAACAAAATTGTTTTGTCTCTTTAAATGAGAATTGGATTTTCATTTTGTTTAGCTCCATTTAAATCAATTTTATGGATACAAAAACCAAATGAAAATGTTGCATTCAATTTAATTAGTTAAAGTGTTAATTAATTAAAGGGTGATTATGAACCTAAGCCTAATATAATTGACCTATGTGAAAGGCCGTTTCAAATTTGTTTGAACCATGGGAATGTGTAGATTAGATTTTGGTTGTAATTTGATTTGATCAAATGTTGTAAAAGGGCTTAAGCTCTTCTTTACTTTAAAGTAATTTGTTTTATGCAAATGTTGTAATGAGCATAAGCTCACCTTTACTTTGAAGTACTTCTTTCTTGCTTTATTTGATATGCATGAAAATGAAGTAGTTGGGTCCAACGCCCCTAAGACAACACGCCTTAATGTGATTAAACGCGTAACTAAAATCAATCACCATTCCTAGACCGAGATTCAACACAAGGCTCGTGTTGAATCTAAACAAAGGTTCATAGTCATCCTAAGGCCCTAAGGCAACTATATAGTCCATCAAATGAATGCAAAGGTTATGTTAGTAGTATCATATACTCTTGCTTTAAAAACCGTTGTATAAGCATAGTGGGAGTATTATATACAACTAAAAACAATCATATGGACCAATAGTTGTAATAGGACCAAAATAGTTTTAATAAAGATTAAAATGTATGTTTATATGTGATGAGACCTAAAACCCTCAACCAAACCATTATTAAGTTGATAAGCGTGAGAGTGCTTAGAACACTCTTTCGTAGGCCTTCCACCGTGGTGGGATCCAATCGTTTATGACTTGTACACCGGCTTCACCCTATCATGGGGGAGTACAAAGTGCATGCTTATACTCAGGAGGAATCCATACACATATGATGAGGTGAGTGTAGGCAACGAGGATGGCCGACATCGTATCATCGTGAGGCTATTCTTGAACCCCTTCACGAACTAAGCATGGTGGGGATGACTTAACTAAGTGCAATGTAGCCAACATCATATCATTGTGAGGTTACATTCTCTAGAGGCCAAATAAGATGGGTACTTGCATTAGTTGCAAATGAGTAAGCGTACTCTCTCATTATTATTAATGCTAGCCAAACATCATATCATTGTGAGGTGGGCTTGGTAATAGTGAGCCTCCCATAACCTACTAGGAGTTTCATCCAAAACTCTCAAATTCCTTTGAGGGATATGGAATTTGCCAAAAATAGTGGGTGGTGCTATTTGATTTAAAGACCCGAATCAAATGGCTTAAAATCAATCAATTTATATTTGTTATGTATTTGTTTACCAATATATTTGCAAACGCTATCCAACACTTGACAAATAAAAGCCGAAAGTTTAGTTTCCGGACTTAGTACTACAAAACCATAGATTGTCTTTAATGGCTTGTAAATGTACCTAAGTAGTCTCATCCTCACAATCTTCCTATTGATAATGTATCATTAGAAGAATATGTTAGAAAAGTCTATCATAAAGAGGACAACAATTTTAAATGTCATAATTCTTCAATTACAAATTGTTGTATGAAGAAATAGGAGTTGCTATGAACAACTCTTAGTCAATGCAAACACTTAGTGCTTGTTTCTTTGTTACATGAACAAGGAACTTGAGAAGAAAGCACAAAGGCATGGACACTTTATGTGCCATGATTCTTCACTTACAAATTGTTGTATGAAGAAATGAGAGTTGCCTTGTACAACTCTTGAAGGTTTGTAATTATGTTTAGAACATAATGGTTGGTTGACAAAAATAGTCCATTAACATGGACTTATAATGATTTTGAATCATTGAGTGTTGAAGTGATAAACCACTTAATGAGACGGAAACTAGGCAAGGACTTCACCTTTGTTTCCCCACACTAATGGTTCACTAAGTTTATTGTAAACTATGTAGTGAACAATAACCACATGCTCTCCAAAATGTTTGATGTGTACAACACAATTGAAATAAGTTTCAAGAGAGATAGTGGGAGTTTAGGGACCATGACTAATGTAGTCAAAGGTGAAAATCAAATGAAGAAGATAAGAATTAACTCCAAGGGAACAAACTTTCTTTATGAAAGGATGGACATTGGAAGGGGTATTTGCAGGAAATGTCTTGCAAGTGTCAAGAACACACCTTTCGAAGGTGTTGTAAATTGTTCTTGAATAGTTCAAAACAGTTGGTTCTTCTACTTGAATGCTTGATTCCGTATTAGTAACTATGTTTTACAATCGTTGTAAAAGTGTGACTAATAAGAAGTAGAAGATATATGAGAAAAGAAAAGGTGCTTCACATTCGGAATGTGAATCAAATATAGATCTCTGCGAAAGCAGATGGTACTTACTTCCTCATATGAACTACCAAAGAAATTGGAAAAACATAGATTGTCTTTATATTCCAATTTTAAGGAACTAAATTCCGTCACTATGTGAAATGGATGAATGTTTTGTTTGACAAAACATTGTTCTTTATTAATGAATGATTAGATTATTGTAATCTAATTAATTATCTCTATAGTAGAGATGATATGGTAGTGTTAACTGTTTAGAAAATAATGATGCTTAAAACCCAAAAGGTTGCAAGGTAGTGACTAATCCCAACTAAAGTTGTGATACCTCTAAAACATAAATTACGAGTTGGTCATAGATGGACGCTTTGGATCGTTAGATCCGGATCCAATACCTTCTTGTTAAAATTGTATAGAGGCGAAATGTTTGAATCTTTATTCTTTTGGAAAGAAGAAAGAATCACAAAGTTGTTGAGGTTAATTCACTTAGATGTTAGTGGCACTTGTCCACAACATAATACTACTCATGTTGGATGACATTCACCGAAGATCACTCTCGGTTGGACTATAGTTTATTTTGAATAAACACAAGTCCGAATACTTTGCAAAAGTTTTCAAAGAATTCAAGAAATGTAAATTGATGAGTAAGACGTCTAAAGTATTTACCTCCTTAGATTTGATCCAAGGAAAAGAAACACTTTAGATGAGTCTCCTTGAAAGATATCAAGGAAAGAAGCATCATAAGATAATAAATTTCTCCATTAAGGAGAAGAACGAACTCGAATAAGATTTAGTTTGTTAGATGTTATCTATTACCCATATATAGGATATATAATTCTAAAACAATGTGATTGTCAATTAGAAGATCTTCCAAATTTTTCATGACTCCATAAGATGTAGTTGGAAAGAAAGACAAATCTTAAGCATGTTAAGATTTGGGGTTGTGTGCTTATAAGCAATATTTGTTTGATAACAATCTTGTGGGATATCCTTAAATTAACTTTTGGATATCGCTTCTATAAACCAATTAACAAATGTTGTTTTGTTGGGTAGTTCATTGTAATCATACAATGTGATTTGCCTAAAAGCAAATAAACGAGAAATAGAACTCAAAGAATGGGTTCTTTGAGAGACAAGAAAGTAATCAACAAATATAAACAACCTAGTTCCTATACCAAAAGCTCCAAGGTAGTCGATAAGGATTTATAAACCGTCTCAGTTGAATGGTTTGAACTTTATGACCATGTCATAGAGTTGCACCTCTTAATTCGAAAGAAATAAGAATGAAAATCCTTATGACTACATTGAGTGTATATATGATATATACTCAAGGAAATGGTAAAGTTCCATTTGACCCGAAATAATGAAACCTTCATAAGCTAATTGGTAGCTTAAGGTAACTACAATCAAAAGGATGGTTGACTTTGAAGAAACCATTTTTGACGTAGTCTTGGTTTCAATTAATTCGAAGATAGCTAGCTACAACTAAATGGTGATTCAATGTTTGGACATAATATGGGTTTCCGAAACCATTATTAAGATAGTCTTAATAATATATGTCTAAAACTATGAATCACAAGACATGTAAGTTGTAGAGATCCATCCATCATGGATCTTAGCAAGCTAGTGGGAGCTATAAGCGTCTTATGAGAGAAATGTCAAATCGTTTGATTTCTCATAAAGATGTAAATGAATCTTTTGTTTACTAGGTTTACAAAAGATTAGTGGGAGTTAATCATATTCCTAAATTTGTATATATATATATATATATATATAAATATATATGTGATATATATGAATGTATATATGATATATTAATTTTGGAAATGAAAAGAATATTTCTTCGTTAAAGTTATGACTTTAAGCATTCTATAACGATAGAATGTATATGGGAGACATAGTCTATATACATGGGATGAAAATCTATATTGATAGATTTCAAGATATAATTTGATTATATCAATCCCTAATAATAGACAAAAAGTTGCTAGGAAGTTTCTCATATGATGATAAACTTCAAATAGAAGGATGACTCTAGTGTGACTAGCAAGTTGCCCTTCTCAAAGGGAACGTGCCCTTTTAACTCCCAAAGAAATAATGCGTAAATAGAATCCTTTATGCATACGCACAAAGGCGATTTATGTATTTCATATTGTATGAAAAACATTGATATGAGTTGTACCTAGAACGGCACAAGATGATATCAGTGCAAGCCCAGGATCAGAACCATGGCAACTGTCAAGTGAGTCCTTAAGTATTTAAGAAATACTAAAGGATAAATTCCTCAAAGATCGAGGAAGAATTAGAGTAACGTAATGGATTAGATTATGAATCTAATCCATCATTGGATGTTTCTTCATTATGAATGAAGAGATAAACAGATATCTCTTTATTATGACTAAAGAGATATATGGATGGAAACATTAAAGTAATGACTTTAGTGTGTTCCATTATGAATGCAAAATATATTGCCATATAGAAGTTTGCAACAATGTTGTTTGGATGGGAAAGTTCATTTAGTGAACTCTCTATTCGGTTCCAACCAGAAAGTGTATCTAGTGTACTGACACTATGACACTAATGGGGCGATAGCTCAAGCCTGGGAATCAAGGTCTCATCAAGATCCGAACTCATATGAGAGACTGAACCACATGATTGAGAATCATGTATAATGGTGACGTCGTTATTCTCAAGGTTGCTTCTATGGATAACATATAGATATCCATTGCCTAGGCCTACTATTCAGCCATTTATGAAATGACTGCATAAGAGGTATCATCACTGATGACTAAGCTGATTGGCTCTAGTGCAAGTGGGAGATTGTTGGAAATGTAACATAAAGCCAATCATATGATGATACTTTACGGACATTTTACATGTTAAACTAATCTAGTTTAATTATAAAGGGCAAAGATTATTGTTTGAGCCGTCTCATATAAATGTTATATGCTTAAACGATAAAGTCCAAGGAATATGTGATTGGAAGAATGTAATCTAATGAAGTTAGATTCATGAGACCATTCTTTCGTAGACACATCCTAAATGTTCCTGATCATAGGATTGCCAATTGGGCATTGACAGTCCGTCAAGATCGGTACGTGCTATGTCTTCTCTCAGGGAGAGTGACTAGTCTCGAGTCATTGGTGTGTGTGACATCAAGAAAAGTACGTAGGTGCTCAGTAGAGAATGAGTTCACTGAACGCGATCAACGAAGAGTTCTCATACTCATGTCACATGAGAACTCATGTTTGGGATAATGCAAATTAGTCCTTTGACCTGAGGCATCACAGTTGTCTTGTGGTTAAGTCCTTGATCTTTGATTATGTCAAAGTCACCCCATCGGGGTGTCCACGGCATCGTTGGGGTTAAGCCACTTAGTCATGGAGGCAAGTGAATGCGCAACAAGGGATCTCTAACCTTCAAACCGTTTGAGGGAGAATACTCTATGATATGATTTAGAATCTCTGGCCAGAGTATGAATGAGATTTAGGAATGCATTCCAAATCACATTCAAGGAAATCATATAAGCACACGAATCACATTGGATAGTAGACATGAATAAATAAACTATCAAACCAAACAATGTGGTCAGGAGTATTAGATTAGAGAAAGACCGTATTGCATTTGTAATCCCAAACTGAATAGGTTTTCTCTACCTCTTCTGATTAGCTTGGTAACCATGATATGCTGCAAGGTGTCACTCATGGTTTGTGGAAGCCCTAAACGTGTGTAATCACTAAAGGGAGAATTGAAAGTAAGTTTCAATTCACAATCGATGTAAAATGGTTTTAATCGCCCACTGCCTCGCTAAAAGGAACCTAATGGATCGCACACCGTGTAAGGAGGAGATTGAAGAAACGATGGAGATGAGTAAGAATGATTAAATGGTTTAATCATTTATTTATGGCAAGGATTAATTAATATGTTAATTAATCAAACGAATAAGTTCGTTAAAGACCTCGGGATAGGTTTTGGACCTTAAGGCCCAATGGGCTTCGAACGTCAAGCCCATTGACTTAAGTTGTATGACAACTTAATGAATAATGATTCACTAAGACCCAAAAGCCCAAGCAACACCCCATGGCCGGCCATTTAGAGGAAGGGTAGTGAACTTGCTTTAATTACAAGTTTGCCACTCAAATGAATAAAGGTATAAATATGACTTTATAGCCTTTTATTCATTAGGGTTTCTTTTAGAGAAAATTGGTGAGAACTTGTCTCTCCATTTTCTCTCTAGGAGGCCGGCCCCTTGGGGGGTGCATCTTGCAATCCCACTACTCCAAGGTCACTCATTTCTTCTCCAATCTCTCCTTGGTGAAGAGACTTAGAGGTTCTCAATTTTGGGAACTTGGAGAAACCTATTCTTCCATCCAAATCCTTAGATTTAAGATGCAAGGAATGAAGGCCCTCTCTTTGGGTGATTAGCCTTTGCTTATGCAAAGAGGAATCTACAAAGGTATAAATTTCAACTCACTATGTTTTGAGTTGAGTTTTGGTTCACCAATCTACTAGGCTTTGAATTTCATGGTTAATGTTTTGTTTTTAAGTGCATGCAAGCATGATTCCGCCTTTAATTGTTAATTGCATGCTTATTGATGTTGCTTAAATGAACTTGTTTTCACAAAATATTCCTTCATTCACATGTTTAATGATATTTGAAGCAGCAATAAACCAGCTACTAGAAGAGCTAAGGGCCCGACTACCTGTATTCCACAATTCAAAAGGTCTCATCGATGCATAAACCAGCTACCAGAAATTCCAAAGTTAACTTTGGCGACAATTGTTGCAACCCGAAAGCTCAAGTTATACCTTTAGATGCACGCTGTCATCCTCATGACGCATTATTTCACCTAATCCAAATGCTCGACAATAAAGGCCCAGACACCAGCGGATGTAAATATTTCTGACAAATGCAACAACTCAAACCAAAAGACGTTCCAAGGGCAGACGAACAATAGAATAACATACTTGGAAACAAGTTTTATCCTCGCTGTCCCAAAAGATTTTACATAAGAGCAACATGTACCAACAGTTAAGCACCACCTCCTGGTGCGCGTCACACGGCCTCAACTGACCTTTGCTCTATAATTCAGCTCTAGAGTGGCCCAATATCGACAATTGAGTATCTCCTGCTACATGTAACATGGCCCATGCTCCAAGGCTCCCTACTGTGCCTTCACGCCTAGCCTAGGCGATGCAATAAAACGACCCAACGACGCCTCGGAGGCAACCGAGCACACCCTAGCCATACTTGCTTCACCCGATGAAGACTTCTGGCATTTGCACGTCGACGACGTATCTAACTACAAGGGCTCGGGAGCAAGGGTTATCCTTGTTACCCCAGACGGTTCGATGCTTGAGCGGGAAATCACTCTAGGTTTCAAAGCATCGAATAATGCCGCAGAGTCCGAATGGCAAAAGACTTGGCGGTGAAAAAGCTCGCAATTCATTTTGATTCCCAACTAATCACCAACCAGATCACTGGGGAGTACAAGACAAAACATTCAAAGATTGCGCAATACCTAAGAAGGTACAAAAGCAACTAGAGGCGTTTCAGACTTACACCAAGTTTTGCAGGCAAACAACGCCCACGCGGACACGCTAGCCGGCCCAGGCTCCGCCCTCAACCACCAACTTAAACACTTTATACCAGTGGAGTATCTAGATAAGCCAAGCATAAAGGTGGAGCCAGCAGCCGAGGTGTCATAGGTTATACAATTCCGAACTGGCAAGATTTTATTATAGATTACCTGGTTAATTGCAGACTCCCCATGGAAAGATTGGAGTCTAGAAAGCTCCAAATAAAAGTGGCATGTTACTACATGTGGAACAGTATTCTCGTCCGAAGATCTTACACTGGACTACATCTCCGCTCCCTAGCATCTTCCCGACGACCTAAAGGTTCTAAGTTTAATCCACAAAGGTGTTTATGGAAATCACTCCTGAGGTCAATCCTTAGCACAGAAAGCTCTTAACGCAGGCTACTATTGGCCTACCATGCATTAAGACGCTAAGCAATTAGCACAAAAGTGTGACCGCTACCAACACTACAAGCTGATACCAGCACTGCCTGCCAGCGAAGTACACCCACAAACGAGTCTTTGGTCATTCATGCAGTGGGCGATCGACTTGGTACGGCCAATGTCACCCGCAACTGGGGGCAGATGCATAATGATCGTGGTAACTGATTACTTCACCAAATGGGTAGAAGCAGAGCCCATGACAACCATGACTCAGACGAACATAGAGCGCTTCATATGGAAGAACATGATTTATCGATTTGGCATCCTTCAATCCATCACCATAGATAATGGCTCGTAATTCGTAGACAAAGGTTTGGCAAAGTTCTTCCAAAAATACGGCATCAAGCAGCACATGTCCATGCTAAGGTATCCCTAAGGCAATGGGTAGGCTGAAGCATCAAACAAGATGATTATCGACTGCTTCAAGAAATCACTCTCCAATAAGAAGGGAAAGTGGCCAGACGAACTCCTTGGATATCTATGGGCGTATCGCACAACCAAAACTACGAGCAACCGATGTTACTTCTTTCTCTTTAGCATTTGGTTCATAAGCAACCATTCCTCCCAATATCATTATGCCAAGTATCATCACTTTGTTGCCAAGCACCGAGCAGAACAAACAGTAAATGGCCACAAACTGAGATTTGGTAAAGGAGAAACATGAGAAAGTCATCACCCGCATCGCAGCCTACTAGCAGCAACTCTTCTCCAGATATAACAAAAGGGCCAAGATCTGTCAGTTCCAGCCCGGAGACCTAGTCCTAAGAAAAGCCTTCATCATTACCCTCAAAAAAGGTTCCAAAAATGGATCCCATCTAGGAAGGTCTGTACAAAATCAGCAGAGTAGGCGGTAAGGGTAGCTACACCCTCGCCACCATGAACGACAAATAGATTGAAAAGCAGTAGAACGCCTACAATCTAAGGAAGTACTATGTGTGACCTCCTGCTACATCAAAGCCCGAACTCAAGTAGCTCGATAGGCACCACCTCACAAAGTCGAGGATTATCCAGTTGTTATGCAATTCCTACCTTACAACTAAGTTTTCATTCGTTTCACTCGTTTTTTAATGAGGAATTCAGAAGTAATTTACAACTTGGCTCAGCTACATGCTTACAACAACTAATCACTCATGCACTTAAAAAAAACTGCGCTCTTCTTAGGGACTTATCGCACGAATAGTGCCCCTTAGAGACCAACCATGCTCTCCAGTGTGAGAGGGTAAACCAATTCCCCGACACCTACATGGGTTTGTTCTTCAATGCTAGAGGACAAACTTTACACTCCGAATATCAAGACGTGGATGAGTAAGGCTGCCCTAGTATAACTAGGTGCAAGATGGCTTGCATCGGGATTCCTGGAAGTAGCCATAATAGTCTTTTTAAAGGCTTAGCTAATTGAAGGATTTTGGGTCTTTTGGCCTAATCCATGGGGAACTGGGCCTTAGAGACGGAGGAGGCACATTACGTAGTACGCCTTATAGACGGCTGCCCTGGAATCCTAAAGCTGCTACTGAATGCACTAAGGTAACCTACAGTTTCCAAAAAACTGCCTATGACTTGTCCTTCGAGCAGTAAGTCGTGCTAAACTTATACAATGCTAAACTTATACAACCACCCGTTTTGTGAAAGGTTAAACAAGTTAGCACGCATATACGAAGCTTTATCCACTGTCGACATGCTATGCAGCCGATAAATTTTCACCTCTGCCAAAGTACCGAATGATCGTTAAGAACTACACTAATTCCTAAAGTGTTGTGATATTTGCTACTCAACCCATGAAATTGGCCACAAAAGAGTTCTCTCCGCATACTTACGATACAAAAGGTTAGCGAGTTTCATAACCCAAAAATCTTTAGTATGTTGTGATGCAGCCCATACAACTTAAAGCATTGGAGAAATCCAAAGTTAACAGCTAAGTGGTCACATGAACTCGTTTGCTTTTGTAAGTAGGGAGGCTGCCGACCCTATGGCTAACAACTTTGCAAAAGTTCTACACCAACACCTACGGTTGCATAGGTTACGTGGGTTTGTCTGCTTATAGAAAAGGTTAGGGCATGAATAAAAGAAGCGAAGATGAAGAAAAGTGAAGGAAGCAAGTTTATTAAATTTTCTAGCAAAATTGATAAACAACTAGCAAAGGCCAAAGGAGTTCGTGCAAAGCAAAAAGCAACAAAGAAAACAAGGAAAATTCTAAAGACTATATAAAATACTGTTCTTCAGCAGCTTGGGCATCCCAGGACTACTCGGTCGCCACACCTTTAGCTGCCGTGACGCTTTCAGCAGCGGTATCATCCAGAGTCTCAACCCTGGTTACCTCAGCCTAGGCACTAACTTCTCCAACTACTTCAACAATGGAAGCCTCAAAAGTAAAGGTAAACAAGTTTTCCAGAGAAATAGACAGGGTCTCGAAGTCTTTCCCAACAAATTCAAAGTCAGACGGCCTACCAAAGAGATTATCTACATAACCCTGCTTGTAGAAATCAACTTAACTACGAACAAGTGAAGCCTTGAGCCCAGCCTCAAGCCATTTAGCTACTCGTTCTCCTTGAGCAGGCCAACGCAGACGCGCTACAGCTCATCCACTTCTTTCTTCAAACTTTGGTTGATCTTCAGTGCACCCTGGAGTTCCAACACTTGGGGTTCAAGCCTATCAACGATCTTGTTAAAGTGGTTCACTTGATTATAAGCAGCAATCAGCTCTTCATCCTTCGCGTAAGCAACAGAACGAATCTCTGAAACGGCACACTAATATGAGCATATTTATGCGACTTTGTTAGCTTGTTTCTTTGCATTTAGTGAGTTAGTTTCTGTTTATTATAGTGATTTAAGCTATTTTCGTGTGGTTGCAGATCTAAATGGCAAAAGTGGCAAGAAAAGGCAATTTGGAGCATTTTAGAGCAGTTTTGGGCTTGGAATGGATAGCATGCGTATAGAGCATAATAGATGGATGTTTTTTAAGATCAAAAGAGGCTAGGAATATGCTACAAATCTGGAAGAATCAAATCAAGACTTGGAAGATAAGGAATCAGCTATAAGGAAGGAGCATTATCTTAACCAACATTATCTTATCCAACTTTATCCTTAACAAACCTTATCTTATATTATCCCATATTATCCAACATTATCCTATTTAATCCAACATTATCTAAACTTATCTCCAGCTGCAAAAGGAGTCTTTATCCTATCTTAAATCCTTCCCATATGAATTTAGGAGTCATAATCCATCTAAACACATAAATTCTTTTCCTTCTTGGTTTCAGCTGCATCCTTGCCCTATAAATTGTATTGTGCCGCAGGTTTTAAGAGCTGTAGAGAGAGAAGAACCACACACACAAGAGCCTAAAAATCAAAAAAATACACAATTGTGCTGCAGCTTTGCAAGGAAGGAAGGAGAAGAAGAAGCTTAGAGCTGTGCTTGCCATCTAAGGCCTTTGGAGTGCTGGAGCATTTTTAGGTGTATTTTATCCTTAGTTTTAGTTCAATGTTTAATTTTAATTGTCTTTGTTTAATTGCGAACATGTGGAACTAATTTCATTTTAGTTAGAGGAGAATTCAAAGCCATGAACATATATGTGATATGAATTGATTACATCCAGTTATTGTTTCATAAATTGTGAATGCAATTTACTTATCTATTTTATGGAGAACTTGTTCTTGTGTGTTAATTAAAGATGCATACTTAGTTTGCATGCAGGGATTTGATGCTAAAATATAAGGGAATTTCACCTAATAGTTATGAACTTATATTTACAAGTAGTGGAGGTTGCTAGTCACAATCATTTTAAGTAAATTCCTGGTAGGAGTATCATGCAGTTCATAGTTATGAATGCCTTGTCAATGCTTATGATTTTCATAGAACTTAATGATCTTTGATATGTATCTCTATCATGTTGGAACTTGATAAGAATAATTTGGTTGCGTTGCTGAGTCCAATTCAATGAATTTAGGAAAATCTGAAAGTTAATTTGTGCTTCTCACGATTAATTTGAGGCATTGTCATTCATGGTTTATAGAAAGAATAACTGGAAATCAATTTGTATGCATATGTGTCATGTGTGGAGAAGGACCCTCTAGCTAGCCTTTCACCCCTTTCATTCACCCTAATTTCATATCAATTAGTTTGTTTTCCACAAATCACTTAGTTTAATCTTAAATTCATCAAACCACCCCCATTAGTATTTTGAGTCAAGTTAAGTTTAATTTTCGTCCAAATCATCTTTTAGTTTAGGTTTTTCAATTTGTTTGTTTTGTGCTGTTTGGAGTCATTCTGGGCAGTTTAGAGTCACTAGAGTCTAGTTTTGTGTTTTTGAGTTAAATTTGTGTAGATTAGCATCCCTCCTAATCCCCGGTCTAGAACGATCCCTACTTGCTCATACTACAACTATCAAAAGGGAGTTTAATTTGTGTGTTAGTTTTTACCACATCACACACTCAAGATCTTGAATCTGAGGTATGTAACAACCAATCTCCTTCTCTGCACTTTCGTACTTAACTTGGACCACGTCAAGCCTAGATTTCAAGTCAACGATATTCTGGAGAGCGGTCTCAAGCTGCAGAGAAATGGGGGCAGAGATATTAGACCCTTTCAAAATGATGAACTCAAACTCTAACCTCTTGATCTTCTCAGCAGAAGAATAAGCCTCAACTGCCATAGTTTTTGCCATCTTTTTGGAAGCCTTAGTATCCTCTTGGTTAAGGAGCATAGACTTGGCTATCAAAATTGTCGTGTTCTGCATCATAGCAAGCAGAACGGTCCTCCTATATTGAGTTGTATGCTTCGCAAAGGAACTTGGGCAAACAACCCCTCTAATGCCATCAACAAGCTTGGAACACGTGTCCATGTTTTCAAGTTATCTAGCTTCAAAACCGCACAAAAGCAGCCTCTCCAGAAACAGGCTTGGTGGATTTCTCGCAAATGCCTACGCAAGCAATCTCTTCTTTCTCAGTAGGCGAACCAATCTCAGCAGCAAAAGGAATAGGCCTTGGCGCCACTTTAGCAATAAAGTCCACCTTATCGTTCTTCATAGTAGCAAGCCTCTCTAAAGGTGAACCGCACTTAGCTCCCAACGCACGTCTTGATATAAAATTCGACACTTGGGACATAACAGAGCCTCTATGCTGAACAATCCTATCAGTAATCGTACTAGCCATTTTCGGCATGGCAGACATCATAGGTTCAGATTTAATAGCCTCACTTTTCTTCCCATTTGGAAGAAGTCAAGTCAATCACAGACCTCTTGACAGCAAACGGACCCTCACGAGCAGCGGAAGAAGTCTTCATTTTTTTCTCAATCGACATCTCTTGAGCAGGAGGGAAAGGTCTCTTCTTTCCTCCTTCATTCATAGTAAGCTCCATGACAGTGATCGGACGAGCCAATGCATGCCTTGATCATCTTTATATCCTCTCTTGGGAGTAGTCCACCTTTCTTCTGGCAAAGAGAACTAAGCAACCAACGTCATTCACAGTACTTAGCAAGGGAGCTCAATCCATGCTGGTTTTTCCCTAATTTTGTCCTCTTAGACCAGTAAGTAGGAAGCCTGTAGCCTAGTATTTAAGCAACCTATGAAGCCCGCGATCTCTCCATTTCTCTCAATTACCGGTCTGGCCAGCATTAGGTTCAATAGCCCAAAGGACATGAGCCATGCGACTCACCTAACACTACGCCCCAATGCCTCAATCGGTGGCCCCAACCGCACAGCTGCTCTTTGCTTTAGCCAAGCCAAGCAGTGGCCCCTGCCAGCCGACTTGCTGCACCACCCTAACGGCTGCCCCGCGACGTTACTATCCAAGACGAAGAAAGCAACGAAAGACCGTCATTTGCACAGGCAAGTGTAGAAGATTGCTAGGGGAGGGGGAACAAATATCCTCTAGCTTTCTCTCTCTTGTAGGGTATAATAAATTGCTCTCTGAAGTTGATTTAATCATCTACTTAAGGTAGACTTAAATAGACTTTAGAAGTGATTTATTTCTCTTTCCTAGAAGGATCTAATTTTAAATTAATGAAGGAATCTACATCAAAATAGGAAACAATATTATGTTTCCTAAAGCAAGGGAAGATCTCTACATCTGCTGCCCTTTCCTACAAGCAGCCTAACAGGTGTGGGGACATTTGTGGAGCCAAAAATAATCAAGAAAATTATGGAGGCAACACGTGGACTTTTGGGGGAAAATGACAAAATTACCTTCGAGGCACACTAGGATTCCCACACTCATGCAACAGACAATAATAGCTCAATCAAGGAAGAGTCAAAGGTGATCAAAATGATATTTATTCAAAACCCTCTCATCACTCCTCATCAAATCCTCACTCAAATGGTAACTCTCAATTTTCCTATCCAATTTAGGATTAATTGACAAATTAATTGCAAGATATTATTTCACATAATATCTTGCAATTATACTCATGTTCCCACCATACATGGCCATACCCTATTCTCCAAATAAGGTCGGCCACACCCCTATAAATAGTCTCATTTTCTCCACCAAAAAGCTAAGTTCATTCTCTCCCAAAAATTCTCTAAACATTTTCTCTCTAAAATTCTAACTTTGGCATCAGAGCCTCTTCGACCAAAGCACCTCCCCATTCATCATGGGCACATGAGGCTTTTGGCCTTGATATTAGGTGTTATTATTTTCCAAGTGCATTTTTGTCAAAGGAGAACAAGGCGGAAATTTGCATCCACAGTATACACTGGTCAATGATGTTGGCAAGAGGATGACAGCTGGTAGCAGTCATATTATTGATTAAATTAACTACAAAAACAAAATCCATCTCCACACATAATCTTGAAATACTCTTGTCAACTGCAAATTTCAATCCAAAATGTAGCCCCCAAATTTTAGCTTCAACTACTTACTTTTGCCCAAGTTGACCGAGAAACTACCAAGCCAATCACTGATGTTGTTTCTAAGAACCCTCTTGCACCTATATTTCAAATAGCATTGATCCAAGAACCGTCCACATTAAGCTTCACCTTCTCTCTAATAGGTGGATCCCAAGCCAGAGACATTTGCATCTTAGGAGCATTAGAACATACACACTACAAAATCTTGGTAAATTGCCCTAGTCGACAAGACTTTCTCTTCAATTAGAATTATGACATATAGAAATATAAACATACTCAAATACACAAATTGCTTCTTCATAGTGCCTTTCTTCTTCATCATGTTTAAATACACATACTCATATTTGCATTTTGCCTCTAATATTTTCTTTTCCAATGTACACACTCAAATATTAAAAACCAAATTTGAGTTTGAACTCTTGGCCTTGACCTAACCATCACCCTAAGACCGTTAAGCGTTTTGTTGCCACATTAATTTAAGTGGAGTTGGTTTTTCCACACTTTTTTAGCCTCTTTCCATCTTTTATAGCTATCACGTTAATAAATCAAATGATAAGAACAATCAAGATTAAACATAAGTGTGTAGAACGTGTTAAAGTTTAAGAGAGATGAGCCAAATGGTCCAACACCAATATTGTCCCAACTTAACTACTTGTAACCAAGAAGTGTGGGGTTTTATCGGTGTAATAAGGAATAAAACAATTTTGTAGACATGTAAATTTCGTTGCATACAAATGATGCATCGCAAAGCTCCACATGGCATATGACTTATCACAAATGGGCAAGTCATCAATGACATATGACACAAATCAAGCAAAGGAAATAGAAACCTTCCCCAAAAACTTGGCAAACAAGGGAGAATCCCTCTTAAATTCAGCAAGGGTTCAAAATGCTCTCAAAACTGGAAAGAAAGTTAAAGCATCTTCATAAAACAAGCAAGAATTGAATATTGCTCACAAAATAGGCAACAAGGTCTCATAATTTCGGCCAAGGGAGTAAAGATGGTTGAAATTAAGATAGAAAACATGCCTAAATTCTCCCATGGACGAATTAGGATATAAATCAAAGCCAAATCCACCCATAGGCAAGCTTTGAGAAGCTTATAAATACAAGGTCCTCCCACAAGCATAAGGGTGGAAATTCTTGCATCCTATTGAACCTATGCACAAATCTTTGAAGGCTAATACACTGCCAAAGCTCTATTCGAAGAACGTTCAACCAAAGTCGAAGCACTTCCTTGAAGAATCAACAAGTGCTCATGCCGATTCCTTCAAGACTTCCTTCAAAACTTGTAGCAACGTTCGTTTCACGATCAAGTCGCCAAGACCCTTGAAGCAACGAAATCCCGCATTAAACACTACCTTTGCAGCACCCTTAAGGTGAAGACCATCCAAGCATTGTTTCAAGCTCAAAACTTAAAGCAATCGGTCAACCATTCCTCCGAGATCAACTCATCACGACCCTTAGATCAACAACCTACGCATCTACATCAAATTTGAAGACTGAATTAGAGGAACATTGTAAACAAAGATTGTAACCTACAAATTCAAATCAATACAAATTTACTTTGTACACGTGTTTTCGTTTCATTCGATACAGAATTTTCGTGTTTACAAATTTGGCACGCCCAGTATGACTTCTCTGCCTCTCATCTCTATCTTCAAATCCGCAAAAAGCATAAATGGCACCAAGAAATAATCAAACTAGTCCCGCTACCAACTCAAAGAATAAGGGCATCATTGCCTCAAGTGGGGGAACTTTGGATGTCACAACTCGAAACAAGACGAGAACTCTCCCTGATGTGCCTTCCACCCCTGCATCAACTCTGCTGAATGAGTAAGAGCACCGAAAGCACGAGCTTGTGATTACCTTGATCTCACTAAAGGTACCAAGGGAAGAAAACCCAAGGAGGTACCTTGAGTCTTTGACTTCTGATACCAACTCAAGCAGCTCGTGTCCCGTAGCCATGCAAGTCATGACTACTGGTGCGACTTCCATCGAGGAGCAACTGGCTCAAATGAGCGAAGCAATTGCAAGGCTGACAAAGACCGTAGAGAAGAAAGACTTGCAAATTGCCACACTCGTCAACCGCCTGAAAGGGCAGCATGAAGACAAAGCTGACCCAAAGGTTGATCTTCCAAAAGAGGAGACCGATGAAAAAGATGAGCTTTTGGTGGACCAAGCCAAGGAGAAAGTGGACTAAGCAACAGCGTTCATGAGATCTCTCTCTTTCCAGCAGTTGTAGGAAATGATCACTAGCACCATCAAGGCACAGTACCAAGTAAGCTCGCATGACTCTGTACTATACTCAAAGCCCTACTCTAAGAAGATTGTTGCCTTGAGGATGCCAAGGGGTTATCAGCTGCCAAAGTTCATGCAATTTGATGGAAAAGGCAATCATAAACAACATATTGCCCATTTCATTGAAACTTGCAACAATGTTGGGACAGAAGGAAACTACCTCGTTAAGCAGTTCGTGTGCTCGCTGAAAGGTAATGTCTTTAACTGGTACACCGACCTCGAGCCCCAATCTAATAACTAGGATCAGCTTGAAAAAGAATTCCTTAACCACTTCTACAGCACTCACCGCACCATAAGCATGCTGAAGTTTACTAGTACTAATCAATGAAAGGATGAACCTGCCGTCGACTACATTAACAAATGGTGTTCATTAAGTCTGGATTACAAAGATCGGCTTTCTGAAACCTCAGCCATTGAGATGTGTGTTCAAGGCATGCACTGGGGGCTACATTACATCCTTCATAGAATAAAGCCAAGAACATTTGAGGAATTGGGAACTTGTTCCCATGACATGGAGCTAAGTATCGCCAATCATGGGAAGAATGAACCAATCACCGACTTCAAGAATGACAAGGTGTTTGCTCCGAAAGTAGACAAGACTAGGAAGAAGCCCACCAAGAAAGCTTTTACCATCCACACTACCCCCGTCAAGACCTCTCATGCGCCCGTCAAAATCTCCTCCAAGAACAAAACGAATAAGATAAAGAGAGGTGAGCCTTTTCGCACCTAAGATAGGTACAAAAACACCTTGAGGGAGCTGGAGCAAAAGACGTACCCTTTTCCAGACTCCGATGTAGCCGCAATGCTAGATGACTTATTGGAGAAAAAGGTGATCGAGTTACTTAAATGCAAACGCCCCGAAAAGATGAATCGCGTTAACGATCCTAGGTATTACAAATACCATTGTATTGTGAGCCATTATGTTGGCAAGTACTTCATCTTCAAGGAACTCATCATGAAGCTGGCATAACAAGGGCAAATTGAACTCGACCTTGAAGACACAACCGCAATACACACTACTGCAATTGTGTTTGGATCATTCGAACCCGTGCATCCCCAAGTAATGCATGATCATTCACGTCTTTGCTCAAGTCAAACGGCACCATCTACACAACCATCGCTAGGGGCAAGTAACCAAAATGCACTTATCAACAATGAAGAAGGGTGGACAATGGTGACCTACAAAAAGACAAGGAAGCCAAGACCACAAGCCGTAATACGAAAGGTGGAACAAGTGAGAAAGCACCGCCGTGGCAACAATAGAAAGCCCAAGAGAAACATAAGAGCTATTAAGCCAACATACAATGGGGAACCTATGGAGCAAGAACTGCACATTCTTGTCTCCTTGTACGAGTACTTCCTGAAGGATTTCGTCCAACAGTACACTACCGCTGCTTGCCATATGGTTGAAGTAGAGATAGAAAAGCCCTCAAAAGACAAAGTTATCACCATCGAGGAAGAGAAAACTCCTACTCCTGAATAAAGCATGACGTCATACTTTAGCATTGAGGAGGCACTGCAATTGCCCAAAGAGATGCGAAGAGCACTAGTAGCGGTCTTGGCAAGTCTTGACGTCCACGAAGTGCAAGAAAGTAATTATGAAGGCTTAAAGTTTCGGCCACATGAATATGCCACATGCTGTGCCGCCCATGACACAATCAACTTCACTAACGAATACCTATTGCTAGGATCAAAGCCTCACAACCGTCCTCTTTTCGTCTCTGGGTACGTAAAGGAGCATAAAGTCAACCGCATGCTTGTGGATGGAGGATCAGCCATAAACATCATGCCAAGGTCAACAATAACTACAATCAACATCAAGGTGGATGAACCATCCCAGAACCGCCTCCTAATCTAAGGTTTTAACCAATGAGGACAAAGAGTGATGGGCATAGTCTGCGTGGAGATGACCATTGGTGAACTCAAATCAAGCACTTTATTCCACGTGATTGATGCTAGAACTTCCTACAGCTTACTCTTAGAAAAGCCTTAGATCCACGAGAATGGGGTAGTGTCGTCCACCCTCCACCAATGCTTAAAGTTCTACCGAGAAGGAGTGAAGGTGATATGTTGAAGTTCCTTTCGAGTGCAAATATAAGGATAGTATAGTGGCACAAGTAAAGGTGTCGAACCACAGGAACTGAGAAACAACTTAGTAAAACTTTTGACTTTTACAAATTAGCATTAGTTAAAGACTTCTATGACTTAAAATGGGGGGTTTGAGTAATTTTGGAAAATAAATAGAGACATAAAGAAAAGAGAAAAACTAGATCTATCAAAAAATAAACCCAAGACATGAAATAGGTTAGAAACATTTTTAGAACATAAATCTAACTTCAAATGAACAAAGGCCTTCCCCTAAACATTCCTGAATTAGTGATATGATCTTTTAACTTATCCCTTTCAAATGCACAACTAAGATGTTCACATATCTAGCATGGCATACAACTAGATTGTATGAATCCTCTCTTACTTTACATGTTAGATGCATTGCATATACATAAAACTTATATTTGTAGTTGCAACTTAGCATGGCATATACTCAGATTTAGCACCTAGAAACTCATTAAGAACAAAGAGGATTATGAACATCACATGAACCCTAGAACATGGCATTTATCCTAGAACTTCATGGAATCAATTTACATGATTAGTTCTGAACCTAACCACATGTTGCTAATGCATGAAAAAAGATATGGCAGTCATCCTTATCATTCTCAACAGAAAGCAAACATAAACAAGGTAGCTAAGCTTGAAAATATGTGCTTGAAATGATTAAAACGGAAAACTGATTCTAGCTTGCAAATGAAATTGATAAACTAAAACTGCATCATAACCTTAATTCAATCATGTCTAGGGCTTCAAAGCAACCTAAGTATCCATAGAAACAAAATACATAAAAAGTTAGGAAAGTTAAAACCTAGAAACTGCTCAAGGTTGAAAACTCATGCTCTATCCAGATTCTGTCTTTTTCTTCTTTTTTTTTCTCCTCTTCTGTTGAGTATTTGTCTTCTATTAAAAAGCTTAGGACTTATCTAACATTTGACACATTTACATCCTTGAATTGACTCTCGTTTATAACTCATAACAACCAACTTTTAGTATTGGAGTAACTGAAAAATAGTTGTTATCAGAATTTGTAACTGAACAGCTTCTCTTTATTATGTCATAACTTCTTGTCGAAACCTCCAAATCACATGTTGTAAAGACCATCAGAAAGAAGACTTCCAGGGCTTTCCAACCATATATGGCCTAGTTTTTAATTCATTCTGAGCACTTCGGGGCAAAGCTTACAAGTTGGTCGTCCTGCAAGGGCCTTTTCTGGCGAATCTTTGGCCACTTGTTACAATATTCAAAATAAGATGATTTCTTCAAGCCCTTACTTTCATCCTGAACTACAATACAAACAACAAAATACCTTGTGATGCATAAAGATTTTAAGTCAAAAACCCAAGTAAAAGAAGGCATAAAAGTATGACTTTATGCACTCAACATGATTCACGGCGACACCAAGCAGTTCACCGAAGCCAAATCACACTTTGCGGATGACAAGTTCTACATGGATGAAGAAATGGTGCCTGAAGCTCTTCCAAAAGAAATCAAATCCACAGGCAAAACCGCACCTAAGAAACAAGAATGGCAAGCCATGCCTAAGAAACGAGAAAGGGAAGTCGTGCCATCTTCAAGCAAAGACGACGATGAGCCTGCTAAACCCAAAACAACCAAAGGGAGTTTGACAACCTCAAAAGGGGCAAACACACCTGCCTTTCAATACATCCCGATATCATGAAGAAAGAATGGGCAATCCTTATTCGAAACTAGAGCAAGCAAAGCCGACACACAACTGCACAAAGACAATGTAAAGTTGCTCAAGATAAATGCAGTGTTACCTCTGACATAGCTAGGCGACGCTAAAGTTTCAAAACCACCACAAGGTTTCATAAAAGCCCTGCCAAAAGGGGCTAAACCAAGCTTTCTTCCAACCAAGAGGACCGAAGAAGGTTTCAACCCAAACGCCTATAAACTCATGTCAAAGGTTGGGCACGATTTCACCTCATCTTCAAATCTTGGAAAGAAGAACACAAACACCGTCAATGATAAAGAACGTGACCTCAGCGAGACTCAAAAGTAGTTCAAGGAGCATGGTTACAGAGTTGACAACAACAAAGCGGGACTTGGCTTCACACCAAATACACCCGTGAAGATCTAAAAACGCTAGCACTCAACACATCAGCGTGAGCATTAAACAAAATCAAGATGAGCCTAAACCCGCCCAACGAACATCAGTCTTCGATCGATTGAACCATTCAAAACCTAGGGTTTCGGCACTTGATCGCATTGGTGGACAAGACCAAACCTCTGTTTTTAAAAGGCTTAACACGTCAACATCCTAAAGCTCTGTTTTCGAAAGATTGTCAAAACCCAAGAAACAAAGCAACATGGCTAGTCCTCTTCCATGACGGCAGCCTTGGAAAGACTTGAAGAAACCAAGGAGCCTTCTAGAAAGAGGAAGACAAAGTTGAAGAAAGAAAAGCCTGACCGTCTGGCAGAAAAAAAATGGTGTTCGAAGCTTGATTCATTCAAGGATGAAGCGCCAAGCAACCTTGGAGGTTGACACAAAAGGACCACTAAAGGTAAAGAGGCACATCATCATCCACACTGGCCAATCTTCACGCCAACAAGCCCAAGAGGATGGCACTGAAGAGGAGGTCCAAGACGTCTTCCATATCACGATCCAAGAAGACAAAGAAGAAGAAATCCCCAAGGAGGATGTCACTGCTGTGCCACCACAGCTCGAGGATGGGGGGCAAGCCATGGTTAATGATCTTAAGGAGCTTAACTTAGGTACAAACGAGGAACCGAAGTCTATCTTCGTAAGTGCATCACTAAGTGTGAATGAGATCGATGAGTACTACCAACTGCTCTTGGAGTACAAAGACATTTTTTCTTGGAACTACAAAGAAATGCCCTGCCTTAACCCTACCATCGTCGTGCATCGTCTTGCAATTAAGCCTGCAATGCGACCGATAAAGCAAACTCAAAGATGCTATCGACCCGAACTCATCCCACAAATTGAGGCCGAGATTGACAAGCTAATCGAAGCAGGTTTCATTCGAGAGATGCAATACCCTAAGTGGATCTCCAACATCGTCATTATCCTTAAGAAATCTAGACAAATACGTGTTTGCATAGACTTCTGAGATCTCAACGATGCTTGCCTAAAGGATGACTTTCCCTTGCCAATCATCAAAATCATGGTGGACGCGACCACCGGCCACGAAGCGCTATCATTCATGGATGGCTCATCTGGGTACAATCAAATCTGCGTGGCTCCCGAAGATGAGTAACTAACAGCCTTCCGCACTCCAAAATGTATCTACTACTACAAGGTAATGCCCTTTGGCTTGAAGAATGCTGAAGCCACATATCAACACGCCATGCAAAAGATCTTCAACGACATGCTACACAAAAACATTGAGTGTTACGTAGACGACGTAGTTGTCAAGACCAAGAAAATATCCGATCACTTCAAGGATTTATGAATGGTGTTCAACAAATTACGGCACTACAACCTCAAGATGAACCCATTGAAGTGTGCATTTGGCATCACCTCTAGAAAGTTCCTCGTCTTTATTGTCAAGTACCATGGCATTGAAATGGACCAGTCAATGATTAAAACCATTCAAAGCATGCTCGAGCCAAGGAATCTACATGAGCTAAAAAGTCTACAAGGAGGGCTAGCCTTAATTAGACGCTTCATCTCTAACCTCACTGGACGCTGTCAACCCTTCAGTCAACTCATGAAGAATGACGCTTCATTTGCATGGGATGACTCATGCCACCATGCCTTCGAAAATATAAAAAGGTACCTGGCAAGCTTACTTGTCTTATGAGCTCTCATGCCTGGAAAGTCGCTCATCCTATACATTGTTGCATGAGAAGGTTCCATTGGAGCACTTTTACCATAAGAAAATAAAGACCAAAAGGAAAAAGCACTCAACTACCTAAGCAGAACACTAACTGGTGCCAAGCTCAACTATTCACCAATCGAGAAGATGTGTCTTGCCTTAGTCTTTGCCATCCAAAAGCTTAGATACTACATGCATGCTTACACCATCCATTTGGTTACCAAAGCTAACACGGTCAAATACGTCATATCCAAGCAAGTTTTGACAAGGCGACTAGCGAAATGGGCATTGCTTCTCAATCAATACGAGATCGTCCATGTTCCAGCTAAAGCCGTCAAGGGACAAGCACTAGCAGACTTCCTTACTGATCATCCTGATGTGATATATAACAACACACAAATTAAACCCTATTAAGATAGTTGTAGTACGCATAAGTAGGGATCATTCTAAGCCGGGGATTAGTTAGGGATGCTAATTAACACAAATTAAACTTAAAAACTGAAACTAGACTCAAACAACTCAAAACAAGCTAAACTGACTCAAAACACACAAACTAAGTTAAATTGACACAAAACAATAACTAGAGAGCAATTTGGACGAAAATTGAACTCAAAAGACTCAAAACAATGTAAAATAACCAATATGGACAAATTCTTACCTAAAACACGAAATAGAAAGGGGGATTTGTTTTTGACAAATTTAAGACTAAAACTAAGCAGATTTAAAGACTCTAAATACTTTGGATGAAATTGGTGATTTAATGGGTGAATGGCTAGTTAAACGGTCATTCTCCACACATGACACATATGCATACAAATCAATCTCTAGTTATTCTTCCTATAAACCATGAATTACAATGCCCCAAATTAATAATGAGAAGCACAAATTTACTTTCAGATTTCCCTAAATTCATTGAATTGGACTCAACGACGCAACCAAATTATTCTTATCAAGTTCCCTACATGAACTGCATAATAGAGATACATATCAAATATCATTAAGTTCTATGAAAATCATAAGCATTAATAAGGCATTCATAACTATGAACTGCATGATACTCCTACCAAGAATTTACTTAACAAAATCATGACTAGTGACTTTTACTACTTGTGAATATAAGTTCATAACGATTAGGTGAAATTCCCTTATATTCTAGCATCAAATCCCTGCATGCAAACTAAGTGTGCATCATCAATCAACACACAAGAATAAGTTATCAATCAAACAAATAAGTAAATTGCATTCACGATTCATGGAATCATAACTGGATGTAATCAATTCATATCACATATATGTTCATGGACCTCTAGCTAAAACAAATTTAGTTCCTCATGTTCGTAATTAAACAAAACCAATCTAATTTAAACATTGAACTAAAACTAAGGATAGAATACACCTAGGAACGTTCCAGCAATCTAAAGCCTTGAATGGCAGGCACGGCTCCAAGGGTCTCCTCTCCTTCCTTCCTTGCAAAGCTGCGGCACAATTGTATTTTTCTGATGTTTTGGCTCTTGTGTGTGTGGTGCACAAAATTGTGGTGATAAATATGTATTTATAGGCCTAGGGTTTGCACAATTTCTGAAGGAAAAAGGATTGCACAATCCTAAGATGAAAGGGAGTAGGATACACGGCAGGTTTCTAGAAGAAAAGGGATTAAATTCGTCAGATTTCTAGGGGAAAAAGGGATCAAGTTATTTGCATTGTTTCGGGGCTTCTAGAATCAGATATTAGGTATTCTAATATGATAACGAGTCCCCCTTGCAGCTGGAATTAAGGTAGGATAAGATTAGGATAGGATATGATAAGATAAGGTTAGTTTGGATAAGATAAGGTTTTGGATAATGTTCCTTCCTTTTAGCTGATTCCTTATCTTCTTTGTCTTGACTCTATTTTCTTTATCTCTTCAGCATATTCCTAGCCTCTTAAACTTCAAAAAGGTCCATCCACCTAAAAACACACGAAAATAGCTTAAAACACTTTAATAAACAGAAATTAGCTATGTAAATGAAAGAAAACAAGCTAACTAAGTCGCATAAATATGCTCCTATCAAATTCCCCCACACTTAGCTTTTGCTAGTCCTCGAGCAAAATGAAACAAACAAAACATAACCTAGACCTTCCAACGTTTGCCTCAGGGATTTCCAATAAAACATGACATGTTAAAAATCACTATTCCCATAGGTTTTAGCTATCCTTACCCTCGAGCACACACTTAATCGCAATCACCACTCACTAGCTCGCATTTAATCAATTAAAACAACATTTTGAATGTAGTAACATGCCTTAGAGAATTCCCTCAATTCCTCACCAAATATACTTTCTATTTTCACACAGATTTTCTAACGACACTCCCTATACTAGGTATATGTGAGAAGATTGATGTAAACATGTAGACTAGCACTCACATATGTCATAATCAAAGAAGGCACTTTTTGGAATTATTAATGCATGTATGTATATATATGATCCCATGAACGGAATGCCACTACTTAGAAGTGAGAACCAGGGATTCCATATGCTCGCACCAATTTCAAACTCCACATATTGAAACACATAACAACCAAGATACAAGTCAAAGGGTTGTAATGGGGCTAAGGTATTGGCTAACAAAGAATGGTCAAGGATAAACAAAGGTTCTTAAAGCAATAGTAAGCACAAATAATGAAATTGACACTTAGAATTCACTTTTGAATGCAACAACTAACTTTAAACACAAGGGGAAGATTCACACAATACTTAGGGCCGGATTCAAACTTTTGGACCCTTTCTTCAACAACCAATACTTGTGAGTTCATTCTCACTTATTTCTCAACTCTTTTCCTTTCTTTTCTCAATTTTTTCTTCTTTTTCTTTTCTTTTTCACCTTTTTTTTCATTCTTTTTCTTTTTTTTTATTCTATTTTTTTTTTGTTGGAAATAACCTTCCCCCACACTTGTTTTCTGCATAATGTTTGATCAAAAGGAATTCCCTCAAAGTCATGCTCCACTATACTTTAAGAACAAGGGTATGGATAGTCTTATTCTAGGTTAGGTAAGGATAATGTGGCTAACAAAGAAAATAGGCTAACTAAGGCTCAAAGGGGTTAAACCTACAAAACATATGTAAGGGAATAAGGATTTTTGGCTCTAGTGTTAACTAAGCAACTTCATCTTGTTATATGTTATGCACTTAATTTTAAGCTTTAAATGAAACGGGCATGAGTTCTAGTATTTGGAACTAAAATGATGAAAACGTATTCTAAGTAACAACCAAGCAAAGAAATAATGAGATCATGCAACGACTTTAGAAAACAAGAAATCATAGATTAATAACTCTCCAAACAAAGTTTAGGCTGAAGTCTCTTAGGGTTGTAGCGTTAATTTGAGTTCCTTCCTTCAAGCATGTTACAAAAACTGAAAAAAAAGTTTCCTCTGTGATTACATGTGAATTCGTAAACGTCAACTACAACCAAGCATAAACCAAAAAGCATATCAAACTTCCACTCATGTTTGTAATTTTCTTTAACAGTCATGCAATTAAAAACCAAATCCTCATCATTGTGTTGGAAGGTACCCTAAGACACAAACACACAAAAACGACTCTAAAACGACTCTTTTTATGTTTTTCAAAACTTTTTCTAATTTTTTTTTCAAATTTTCATATTTTTCTTTCAAAACACACTAAAACACTTCGAAACACACTAAAAACACTTAAAAACAGTGAGAAACAACTCTAGAGGTGCTAGTTGGTTAAATCCAACGAATATTCATGATTCATGAAAAACACTTTGTATACCCCCCAACACTTAAACCAAACATTGTCCCCAATGTTGCAAACATAGACTAGCACGCAAGCAAGCAAACCACACAACTAATAAATCACGACAATCATAGCAAAGTAAAAGCAATAAAGAGTATAGTTTAGGAACACAAATCTGGTTGTGGATCCGGAGAGTCCTAGGTATTCTTTATTTGAACGCATGGGTTGCCTCCCAAGAAGCGCTTGCTTTAACATCTTCCAGCCGGACGATACCTCATTTTAAGCTCCATTAGGGTCCAAGGCATGAAGGGATATTTCCTCCATGACGTGCTCCTCAAAACTTCCATGCATTGGATCTATGAACGGAAGGGGATAGTAATCCTTCCTGATTGTGGCGTTGAGCGTCCTAGAGTCAATGCAAACTCTCCCACCAACTTGAATTTGATTGGGCACCTGAACCAACGAAGGTAACAACCTATTAGTTGAAATAGGAATTGGAATTGGAATAGGTAGCTTACCAATGTATTGCGATGAAGGCTCAAAATTAGCAGCACTGTCAACAAATTCACTAGGGGTGCTCTCAGCCAGTTTGGGAATTTTGAGGGTAGTGGCATGTTCCTTGTTCTTCACTCCAGTTCCCTCTTCGATGGTGGTTCTAGATACATCCTTCTTGATTGGTGTTACTGAACGTTCCTGCCCTAACTTTTTAATCACATTTATGGCAAAACAAGAACGAACATCATTAGAATTCTTAATAGAGTCGGAAACATTGAATTTAATCATATCAACACCAAACTCCATCGTTAATGCTCCATTGGCCACATCAATCTTGGTTTGGGCTGTTTTTATGACAGGTCGTCCAAGTAAGATTGGCAATGGTGGAGAGTGGGCTAAATCTTCAATCTCAAGCAGATAGAAATCGGCTGGAAAGATCAAATGGTTAACCTGCACCAAAACATCTTCCAAAACTCCTTTTGAACATGCATTAGAACGATCAGCTAATTGGATGATAACTCCATCATTTTTAAGCTCTCCTAGATTCATAGATGCATAAACAGAATATGGCATGACATTAATGGAAGCACCTAAATCTAGCATAGCATGTTCAAACCTTGTATTACCAATTACACAAGGGATAGTGAAACTACCTAGATCTTTGCATTTAGGTGGCAGCTTTCGTTACAACATTGCAGAGACATTTTTACTTACATGTACCACCTCTTTCTCCCAAATTCGTTTCTTTGTTGTACAAAGCTTCTTCAAAAACTTAGCATACTTCAGAATTTGCTTTATCGTATCAAGAAGCGGGATATTGACTTACACCTTCCTGAAAGTCTCTAGAATGTCTTTTTCATTCTCTTCATTCCTAGATTGCATAAACCTGCCAAGGAAAGGCACATTTGGTGGAATAATGTTAGGAGGAATTGAATTTGGACCTACCTTAGTTGAGTTGGACGACATAGGGTGCTTAGGGGGTTGCGGCACGGGGTGTTCTTCCCTTGCCGTGGCTTTTTCTTCTTGTTGCAGCAACTTTTCGTCCTCCTCTTGGCTTCGTTTGGATGTTTTTGAACTTGTTCCAATCTCCTTGCCACTTCTCAAAGTGATAGTGTTAGCGGTTTCAAAACCTCCTTTTGGATTAACAATGGTTGGGTTAGAGAGTTCACTTTGTTCTTGAATTTGCCCCATGCATCTCCTTAACTTGGTTTTGTAAGCCATGCATCAAAGAAGTTAGTACATCAAGAATTTTATCATTATCCATGGACATACTTGAATTTGATTGGAATTATTGTGGGGGAAGTTGTGGTGGCTGCATAGGTCTTAAATAGAACTTCTCATATTGCTGCCAATATTCATCTTCTTGAAATTGTTGAGGTTCCCTCCACATAAAATTTGAGTAATCTCTCCAATCTGAATTGTAAGTGTTGGAAAACAGGTTGTTCCTTGATTGATTATGGCCTTGATAACCCCAGGCACCTCCATTCTCAGTTAATTGAGGACATTGATGAGTTTGATATCCTTGCCTATAAGACACACCAAATGTAGGGACACTTTTCATTGTAGTCTTTTCGATATACTACGACAACTGAGAAGTAAGATTCGCCATTTGAGCTTGAAGATTAGCAATTACCATGTCTTGCTTCTGTAGTACCTGAAATCAAATAAAGAAAACTCAATCAAATATCAAAAGTAAAATTAAAAAAACAGGGTGATTAGCAATTTTACTAATCCCCGGCAACGGCGCCAAAATTTGATGTGATATATAACAGCACACAAATTAAACCCTATTAAGATAGTTGTAGTACGCGTAAGTAGGGATCGTTCTAGGCCGGGGATTAGTTAAAGATGCTAATCAACACAAATTAAACTTAAAAACTGAAACTAGACTCAAACAACTTAAAACAAGCTAAACTAACTCAAAAACACAAACTAAGTTAAATTGACTCAAAACAATACCTACAGGCAATTTGGACGAAAATTGAACTCAAAAGACTCAAAACAATGTAAAACAACCAATCTGGACAAATTCTTACCTAAAAACACGAAATAGAAAGGGGGTTTGTTTTTGACAAATTTAAGACTAAAACTAAGCAGATTTAAATACTCTAAATACTTTGGACGAAATTGGTGATTTAATGGGTGAATTGCTAGTTAGAGGGTCCTTCTCCACACAGGACACATATGCATACAAATCGATCTCCAGTTATTCTTCCTATAAACCATGAATGACAATGCCCTAAATTAATCGTGAGAAGCACAAATTAACTTTCAGATTTTCCTAAATTCATTGAATTGGACTCAACGACGCAACCAAATTATTCTTATCAAGTTCCCTACATGAACTGCATAATAGAGATACATATAAAAAATCATTAAGTTTTATGAAAATCATAAGCATTGACAAGGCATTCATAACTATGAACTGCATGATACTCCTACCAAGAATTTACTTAACACAATCATGACTAGTGACTTTTACTACTTGTGAATATAAGTTCATAACGATTACGTGAAATTCCCTTATATTCTAACATCAAATCCCTGCATGCAAACTAAGTGTGCACCCTTAATCAACACATAAGAATAAGTTATCAATCAAACAGATAAGTCAATTGCATTCACGATTTATGGAATCATAACTAGATGTAATCAATTCATATCACATATATGTTCATGGCTTTGAATTCACTCTACCAAAAACGAATTTAGTTCTTCATGTTCGCAATTAAACAAAACCAATCTAATTTAAACATTGAACTAAAACTAAGGATAGAATACACCTAGGAACATTCCAGCAATCCAAAGCCTTGAATGGCAGGCACAACTCCAAGGGTCTCCTTTCCTTCCTTCCTTGCAAAGATGTGGCACAATTATATTTTTCTGATGGTTTGGCTCTTGTGTGTGTGGTGCACGAAATTGTGGTGATAAATATGTATTTATAAGCCTAGGGTTTGCACAATTTCTGAAGGAAAAAGGATTGCACAATCCTAGGATGAAAGGGAGTAGGATACACGGCAGGTTTCTAGAAGAAAAGGGATTTAATTCGTCAGATTTCTAGGGGAAAAAGGGATCAAGTTATTTGCATTGTTTCGGGGCTTCTAGAATCAGATATTAGGTATTCTAATGTGATAAGGAGTCCCCCTTGTAGCTAGAATTAAGGTAGGATAAGATTAGGATAGGATAAGATAAGATAAGGTTAGTTTGGATAATATAAGGTTTTGGATAATGTTCTTTCCTTTTAGCTGCTTCCTTATCTTCATTGTCTTGACTTTATTTTCTTTATCTCTTCAGCATATTCCTAGCCTCTTGAACTTCAAAAACGTCCATCCACCTTGCTCCATTCATATGCTATGCATTCTTGGCCCAAAACTGCTCCAAATTGCTCCAAATTGTACTTTATTGCCAACTTTGTCATTTGAACCTGAAAACACACGAAAATAACTTAAAATACTTTAATAAACAAAAATTAGCTATATAAATGCAAGAAAACAAGCGAACTAAGTCGCATAAATATGCTCCTATCACATCCAATCCCAGCCGATTGGAAAATCTCAGACGACTTGACTGACGAGGAGGTGTTCTACGTTGACATCTTCCTGACATGGACAATGTTCTTCGACGGATCCATACGAGCAGACGAAGCGGGGGCAAGAGTAGTATTCATGTCACCACAAAGATAAATGCTACCTTATTCCTTCCAATTAAATGCGCTATGCTCCAACAACGTCGCTGAATACCAAGCGCTAATTATCAGACTGCAAATGGCGATCAATATGGAAATCACAACGCTAGAAGTGTATGGTGACTCCAAGCCCAAAATCAATCAACTCTTGACTGAATATGAAGTGAGGAAAGATGATCTCGTCCCGTACTTCTGGCTAGCAATTCAACTGCTACGAAAGTTTATGGTCGTGATGCTAGAACATGTGCCAAGCAAAGAAAATCAAATGGCAAATACTCTTGCTAATTTAGGCTCAAGTATGATGCTAGGAGAAGAGGAAGCTATAGACATACCAGTTTGCCAAAGATGGGTATTCCTGCTCGTCACTAAAATGCTACTAAATGATACCAACATCATCTCAATACTTCTAGTCGACACTGAAGAGTGGAGACAGCTGTTGATCAACTACTTAGAGCATGGAAAGCTTCTGGACGATCCTAGATGCCATTCTGAAGTACGCCGATGAGCACCTCGCTTCCTTTACTACAAAGGAACACTCTACTGACGCTCTTTTGAAAGAGTACTTCTAAGGTGCCTAGGTGAGGAAGAAGCCAATCAAGCCATGTGATGAGTCAATTTCATATTATATATTTAACCCTATTCTTAGTATATTTTGGTTAATATTTTGGGAGAATTTTGATACTTTGAATTGTATTTTCAAAATAGGACTTTCGATTTCCTCTAGAGCAAAACATGGTCAAATGGATGAATTTTGGAGTATTTCTAGTTGGAGGACGTTTGTAAGTTAGTTAGCTTGATCGTATCAAAATATCAGATTTTTCTACCAAGCGATGATTTTCTGGCAATAGAATAAAGAAGCAATGCGTGGTGCTGGAAAAGTGACGTTTTGGGCTTGACTTGCATTTTTGGAGTTCAAGATGACCTCGGATGGGTTCATGGCATTTTGGAGATGTGTTCAAAATGTCCTCATCTTCAAAACAAGCTATCATGGCCCAGATTTGGAGGATATCTGGACTAAAACGTGGCTGGACAAGTACTTGGCAGATTCTCCTAGCTTAATTAGGATTTTATTTTCTTAGATAATTTATTATTATTCTTAGTTTCCTAGTTGGAATAAAGGACCTGGTTTTTAGGGTTTGTGCGATGGATAGCAACATATATTGTTTTGCCGTCCACAGTTTTTCTCTACACTTTCTTTTATGCAACTTTGGAGACAGAGAGTAATTAATAGGGTTCTTGGAGATTTTCTACTTTAAGGTGTTTTCATTCCTTTTCTTCTCAATAATATATTCTATGATTTCAATTATGAATATGCGTAACTAATTCATGTTGCTAGGGCGAAGCCTTGAGCCTTAGCATGAATATGTGATTCTTATTTAATTGCTTATGATTGATTGCATGCACACTTTGAATTATTAATCACCGTGATTAAAACTATCTAATTGTCTTAATGTCTTATCACCATTACGATCTTTAGAAAAGTAATTTGATGCAATTTTGGTCGGAAGGTTCCCTGAAATTGACACTGGCTGCATGGTTTTTCAAAGGGTTTTCATAAAACTTAATGAGTCTCTCATGTTCATATTTGATCTGAACATCTTGACGGATACATTCTATGTTGGAGGTTCCAAGCAGGATATATATTAGGAAAAACTAACCTTCAAAGTGGCATGTGTTGATTATAAGTAATTGGTAAAAATGCATAGGATTGCTAAGTGATGGTGGAACCCTAGTGCTTTTATAAATTGGTATTTTAAAAACTGTTTCTTTTTCTTTCAGCTTTAATATTGCATATTGTTTTATATTTATTAATTAAATTCGTTTTATTAAATTAGGTCATAAAAATCAATCATCTCAAATTTATGTTTTACAATAATGACAGCGACCTTGCGAGAACCATTTATGCTACAATATCCTTGTCATTCTTGCAAGTATTATAGGAGTTTTTAAACCCATTTGCGTGTGTGGTAAATTCCCTATCACCATGGAAGAAGCGCATTCAAGCATATGCGGAGCACATCAGTCTAGACCAAAGCTATACTTCCAGCTCAAAAGAATGGGCTATTACTGACCAAGCATGGTGAAGGATTGCCTAGAGCAAGCCAAAAGATGTCAAGCTTGCCAATTCCATGCCAACTTCATACATCAACCACCTGAGCCATTATACCCTACGGTGGCTTCATGGCCATTTGATGCATGGGGATTGGACGTCATGGGACCAATCGCACCAAAATCATCTGCCAGAGTGGCCTACATCCTAGCCGTAACATATTACTTCTCCAAATGGGCTGAAGTTGTACCCCTAAGGGAAGTCAATGAGGAAATTGTCGTCCGCTTCATCAAGGAGCATATCATTTACCGATATGGTGTGCCTCGCTACTGATAATGCAAAATAGTTCTCCAACCGACTCATGGACGAGCTCTGCGAGAAATACAAGTTCAAACAACACAAATCTTCTATGTATCATGCTCCGGCTAACGGTCTTGCAGAAGCATTCAACAAAATAATGAGCAACCTCCTGAAGAAGGTGATCGACCAAGAAAGAGAGATTGGCACGAAAGAATAAGTGAAGAACTTTGGGCATATTGGACGACACCTAGAACTCCTACCCAAGCTACACCTCATTCTCTTATATATGGCGTGGAAGTTGTTCTGCCACTCAAAAGTCAAATCCCCTCACTAAGGATGGCTAGACAAAAAGGCTTGACTGAAGAGGAAAATGCAAAGCTACAACTTTAAGAGTTGGAAGCACTCAAAGAAAGGAGGCTCGAAGCTTAACTCAACAACACTTGGAATGCTACCAAGCACAGCTATCTAAGGCATTCCACAAGAATGTCCGCCCAAGGTCTTTCCAAACTAAAGATCTTGTCTTGCATTACGAAGGCCTATCATCACAATTCATAAGACAAAAAACAAGTTCACATCAAAGTGGTATAGACCTTACGTAATACAAGAGGTCTACACCAACGACGCATACCTAATCATGGTAGAAGACGGCTTAAAGATAGGCCCCATCAACGGCAGATTCTTGAAGCGTTACTACCCTTAAAACCAAACAAACAATGCTCCTTGCCTGCACAAGCCTAAACTGCACACGGCAACAATGCTCCTCGCCTGCGTGAGCCTAAACTGCACACGGCACAACACTCCTTGTTCGCATGAGCTTAAAAGGCGACACTCAACACTCCTGGTCCACAAGAGCATAAACTGTGTATGGCAAAACAAAAACAAAAAATCACTATCAAGATCGCCAAAACCTATCACTCCTTTGAACTACGTCATGACTTAATCCCTCCTCAACCAAGGGTACGTAGGTAACTTGAAACTTCAAAACTTCAAGTACTGTCACATCATCAACAAAAACACAAACACTTTGAAGAATAAAGAACAAATTCAAAATGTGAATAGTTTATTTCTTTAAAGGAAGAATTTGGCCACAAAGCCTTATTACAAAATGAGCGAAGGCAACTTCTCCAATAGTCGACAAGGTGCACTCCAAGCCATGGCTCCGCTACAGATGCCATCGCCAAAAAGCTCAAACGAAGCTGGTGAATTGTCGTGAACATGGTGCGAATGATTCAAAATAAGAATCCTTGATGTACACACCTTCTTCTTCGAAGTTGGTTGACCAAAATCCATCACCTCCCAAGACACTTCAGAAGACCACAACTTGATAAGCACCAAGTTGTCTTTTGCATGAAGAACAAGTGCCTTAGGGCCAGTCAACAACGTGCAAAGCTTCAACGTCATCCCCCTATCTTGCAAATCGCTTTCCTTCGCAAGAATGGTGATGGTATTGCTCTCAAAGCACTTGAAAAATACCAATGGCTACAACAAAATAAACAAAGCAACATAAGCACAAAATTGGGGCGGCAAAGAAAGAAAAATCATTTCACTAAAGCAAAAGACATGCAAGACAAACCTCGTGAACATTGAAGAATGACGATGACAACGTCACAACGGCAAGAAGAAATCAGCCACGAAGCTTGATCAAGCACGGAAAAGAGGGCAACTACAAGACGGTCTTTCAAGGCACGTTACAGTAGCAAAGAAAACCAAAACGCCACATAATCGCACTACACAACCCCGCAGCGATTACACAAGCAGTTTCTTGCACTGCACGGCGAAGAGGGCAGCTATAGGATGGTCCTTCAAAGCATGCTAAAATTAGGGATGGCAACAAATCGGTTTGGGGACGGAAATGCTATATCCATCCCCATAACCACAAAAATTAACCATATCCATAACCACAAATTAACCATCGGGTATTATCCATAACCATACCCATTGGATAACGGATTCCCCATCAATTAACGGTTATCCTATCAATTAACGGTTATATCCATCTTCGTTAGTATAAAATATATATTTGCCCAATTGACGCATGATAATATAGTAAATATTAATTTCGTTATTAAATATTTGATGTATAAAATGATTTAATTAATGGATCTTGTGGAGGATAAAAATTAAAGCTAAACATTGATAATGTTGGTTGATCTTTGATATCGCCCATAAATACCATTAAATTTTCATAGATTAAACTATTGAACTTTGCCATAAAGTGCAACTCAAACAATACAATTTTTGTATTCTCAAGGTAATGGATTCGGTTAATAATGAATATATATATATATATATATACACACACATATATTATATAATACTTTAATATTATATATTATTTGGTTGGAATTTGGGTACGGATATGGATTGGGGACCCCTATAACCTTATCCAAAACCATAACCGAATAATATTCATGGTTTTTCCCCATACCCAAAATACACCCGAATTTCCATACCAAAATCCAATCCATTCAGGCGGTTATCCACAGTTATCGAGTTTAACATTAGAATTTCCATCCCTAGCTACAATAGCAAAGAAAACCAAAATGCCACGTAATCACACTATACAACCCTACATCGATTACGCAAGCAGTTTCTTGCACTACACGGCAATGTCACCACCGAGGAAAACTATGACCAAAAGACACTACACAACATAAACTCGCTGCAGTCTTTTGCATAGCCCCACATGGTAAAAGTGACGCACTGCAACAAGCTTCAAGCAGCAACAACTCACACCAAACAGCAACAAGAAGGACACGGCAGTAACAACAACGGATGCGCACAGTAACATCACTACCACGAGAATACTGTGACCAAAAGGCACTACATAGCATAAACATGCTGCAGTCTTTTGCACAACATCACATGGTAAACAATGATGCACTGCAACAAGCTCCAAGCAGCAGCAACAAGCAAAACCCACAGTAAAAGCTCCAAGCAAGCCCATAGCAAGGAATTGTGTGCGTGAAAAAATACACACCCAATGGTCCTATAAATAGGGGTCAATTGCTTCCTAATGCTACAAGGAAAATACATACCCAAATAGCTAAAAAAAATATGATTCAGGCACGGTATTACGATGACTATGTTAGTTATATTACCCTACAGGGTTTGAACGAGAAAGGGCGACCTACTTGAATTTCAGTCCAGAAAGCGATCGAGGTAGACGCCAAGACTGTCCATTAGGATTCGCCGAGACTTGGGTTGGCCGATCTGATCGCTGACATTGATGCCTAAAGAAAGACAGGACAGACGCCGAGCTGCAGTTTCATCTACCATGGAATGACTGCCGGCCCACTGGTACGCTATTTCCAAACACCCAAATTTGGGCATCAACTTAATCAAATTTTTGGCAGAATTAGACAACAGCCCTATACTATCACTAGACAAAGTTCAGGCTGCACCGACCGAGCTCGAGGATAGTCAACCTTAAGTTAAAGATCCATTAGAGGAAATAAATGTTGGAACAGCCGAAGAGCCACGGCCTTTGTTCTTTAGTGCTTTGTTACCCGAACATGTAAAACTTGAGCTTTGTAATTTGCTTAAAGAATTTAAGGATTGTTTTGCGTGGAGTTACCATGAGATGCCTGGTCTAGATCGACACTAGTTGAACATGAATTGCGCATCACACCTGGGTGTAAACCATTGCGCATCAAACTTGGGTGTAAACCATTCCGCCAACCACCTCGACAATTCTCGACCAAAGTACAACTCAGCATAAAAGATGAACTCGTTCGACTTTTAAAAGCTGGGTTTATTCAGACAGCTCGATACGTCAAATGGTTGGCGAACATCGTCCCCGTTTTAAAGAAAAGTGATGTCATGCGCATCTATATTGATTTTCAAAATTTGAACTTGGCACCGCCTAAAGACGAGTATCCAATGCCAATTTTTTATTTTTTAATCGACGCAGCGGCACACCACAAGATCTTATCCTTTATGGATGGACATGCTGGTTATAACCAAATTTTCATCGTCGAAGCTAATGTCCATAAAATCGCTTTTCGTTGCCCCGAGGCACTCGGCACATACAAATGGGTCGTCATACCATTCAGCCTCAAGAACACCGGTGCCACATACCAACGAGCCATGAACACTATTTTCCATCATTTGATTGGTACCATCGTCGAAGTCTACATCGATGATGTTGTAATCAAATCAAAACATCGGCAGACACATTTGGTTGACCTCCATCAGGCTTTCCTGTGTATGCACCGGCACAATCTTAAGATGAATCCCGCCAAATGTGCCTTCGGCGTATCAGCTGGCAATTTTTTAGGATTCCTCGTACATCATCGTGGTATTGAGGTAAACGACAACAAGGCTCACACAATCATCAACGTTCCATCCCCAACGACTGAGAAACAACTACAATCATTGCTCTGCAATATTAACTTTCTCCGTCGATTTATTGCTAATTCGGCCGGGAAAATGAAAGCCTTCTCCACACTTTTAAAACTTAAGGATTCTGACATCTTAGAATGGCGTGCAGAACACCAAGAGGCATTTACACAGATCAAGGTCTCCCTAACAACTCCACCCGTCCTCGTCCCACTACGATGTGGCAGACCTCTTAAGGTATATATCTCGGTGGCCGAAGAATCCATCGGATGCCTTCTTGCATAAGACAATGACGCTGGGCAAGAACAGGCCATTTTTTACCTTAGCCGAAATCTTAACCCACCAGAGATTAATTACTCCACTGTCGAGAAGTTTTGTCTCGCCCTATGTTTCACTGCATCAAAACTCAGACATTACATGCTCCCGTCAGTCACTCAAGTCATCGTCCAGACCGATGTCATTCGTTACATGCTCACTCGGCCAATCGTAAAGGGCCAAATCGACAAGTGGACGATGGCCCTCTGTGAGTTCAGCTTGCAATATATGCCCTAGAAAGCTGTCAAAGGCCAAGCGTTGGCCGATTTCTTGGCCCAACACCTTTCCCCGTATAAGTTCGGGGGCAATGACGTTGAAATCAGCTTGGTAGAAACACGTGATAATTACTGGACGATGTACTTTGATGGTTCTAGTACTTTAATCTCGGCTGGCATTGGGATTGTTATTCAATCCCCCACTCGTAGCCGCTGGTATTTTTCTCTCAAGCTCAATTTCGATTGTACGAATAATCAGGCCTAATATGAAGCCTTTGTCATCGGCCTTGGTGTACTCCACGATTTGTGGGCGACTTATGTCCTTGTCTTTGGTGACTCTGAACTTGTAATTAATTAACTCAATGGGACTTTTCATTGCATAAGTTATACTCTGGCGCCCTACCACATAGTTGCCAGCTATTTGGCCGAGTCTTTTGACGGCGTTACTTTCAAACACATTTCACGAGTTCATAACACCAATGTCGATGAATTAGTTCAAATAGCCTCCAGAGCACAACTCCTGGGGGGCAAATTAGGCTGAGAAATAACTGTATCACGACAAGCACACTCAGCCTTGATTAATCAGCAAGTTCTCCAATGTGATTGCATGATCCGTACACATGTCATGTCCTTACCTTCGTAGTTAGAATGGAAAGAAACTATTAAGGTTTGTGTTGTCGAGGCATTACCAGACGATTGGAGAAGGGCCATTATGCGATATATTGATAACCCCAGCGAAAACATGACCAACGGACAAAGGTCCATGCCATAAATTACGATTATACCAAAAAGCTGATGACTATTTATTACTGTTATGCCTCGAAACGCAAAAGGTTGCCTAAGTAATCGCAGAAGTTCATGAAGGAATTTGCGGGGCTCATCAGTCTGGCCAAAAGATACGATGGTTGCTTCGCCGACATGGCTATTTCTAGCCAAGTATACTGAAGAATTATATTGAGTTCGCACGAGGATGTGTACAGTGCCAAATTCATGGTCCTATACAGAGGGTCCCGGCCAAATCACTACATTCGGTCACTAAACCATGGCCATTCAGAGGATGGACCAGGGATGTAATCGGAAAAATTACACCATCTTCCGGGTCCGCAAAGCATGCATGGATACTTGTCGCAACGGACTACTTCACCAAATAGGTCGAAGCGAAGTCATATGTCGATCTAACGTCTAAAAAAGTTTGTAATTTCGTAGAATAAAACATCGTGACTAGATTCGGCGTACCAGAAACAATCATAACAGATAATGGTACTATCTTCATATCCGACAGGTTTAAGGGGTATATGGTGAATTTGAAAATTCGACTTGAGCAGTCTACGCCATATTACCAGCAGGCAAACGGGCAGGCCGAAGCAAGTAATAAAGTTTTGATTAGTATTCTTGAAAAAATGGTGAGAGAAAAGCCTGGTATGTGGCATCTAAAGCTAAACGAAACGTTATAGGCCTATCAAACTTCTCTACGATCAACCACTGGAATGACTCCATACGCGTTGACTTATGGACACGACGCAATGTTGATGGTCTAGCTAAGTATAAACTCGTTGCGAGTAGTCAAACAAACTAGTTTGTTAGTGCCGAGTACAGTCGGGCCATGAGACAAGAGTTAAAAGATTTAGAAAAAGCTAGGCTTGATGCTTATAACTTATTAGTAACATAAAAGAAAATCGTCGAGCGAGCTTATAATCAATGAGTCAGACAAAAAACGTTAGGCGAAGGGGAGTTGGTTTGGTAAACTGTACTACCCGTAGGAATTAAAGACCCCAGGTTCGGCAAGTGGTCGCCGAATTGGGAAGGGCCATTCGTTATTCATAAAGTTCTTGGCAATGGGGCATACCATCTTAGGGATTGAATTGGTGTAATTCACAAGTTGCCAATCAATAGGAAGTTTTTAAAGAAATATTATCCAATCACATGGGAAATGTGGGAATAAAAGTTCATTTCATTAAGTTTGCAAAAGGATGTACAAATAGAGTTGGTCGATCAGTTTACAACTAAGTAATTCTAGGGTGATGAAGGAATGAGAGATTCAAGAATGGCCTTCAACTACAACCACCTCACCTCGCCCATGGTGACCTCAGCTTGCCGATTCCTCTTATCCATCTTCAGTTGTTCGACTCGCTTCACGCTAGCCGCGTATTCGGTTAAGCAAGATTTGCCGCTCAACTCAAAATCCTTTGCAAGCTCGAAAGCAACTGCCGACCTTCGCTTTTGGAGTTCGACAATTTGACTGTCAAGGTCGGCCAGTGTTTCTTTTTTTGCCTTCAAAACTTTGACCTTTGGATGAAGAGCTTCTCGAACGACCGTTGCAGCTTTCAAGTCGTCTTCGGCCTGAAGAGCTTTCTTAAAAATACCAAAGTATTCTCGAGTTCATTCCAGGGTAGAAGACGCTCGAGTGATAGCTTTAGTGCTCAATTGACCATCAGCTGCGAGATCGTTCAGACATGCACCCACTGAGTCGAGGCCCTGGCGTTCGATAACTTATGAAGTTGAGAGAGACAAAAGCTCTTGCAGCCTAACAAGAGCATTTGATTCGTCCGTTGATACAGATGACCCAGTTGTAGCTACCGAAGGGCCAGCCACTCCCGAAGTATTCAAAAGAAGAGCACCGAACTCAAATTCCCATAAAGGCTGCACATGAAAAGAATTTAGGCAAAAGGAAAACGTAAAAGAATATAACAGAGAGAATTTGTTTTTAGACCTGCCGAGAGGAGACTTCAGCCATGTCTCCTGGTTCATTGCTCGAACCTAGAGAGCTTAATGGCCGAGCCTAATGTTTCAGACTGCTTCTCAATTCACGCGGCTGATGAAGGTTATCTACGTTCGACAGCCATTAAGATGGCCAGGAAATATAGATAACACCCTTCGGCGTATAAAATTTTCAGTGAAATGAATAATTGGGCACCTGACATGTAATATTTTTCTCAGTTTAGACTCGTTATAGCAAAATTAACAAGAGAAAGTAATCGAGTCTTACAAAAGTCGAAGTCGCTTCTTGAGGAGGAATGTCGAGGTCTTGATCCTGCGGGTGAATTGGTGTTTATGTCGTCGCTTTAGGCTCAACATGAGACCTTTTTCCACGATCGGCTGCAAGAGAATCGTCCTGTCAGTCGCCTCAACCACAGGGAAAGGCTCAATGGAAGGAGGTTTGGTTAGCCGAGGGCGACTCGCCAATCGAATCTCATCGTTCTCATCATCTTGAAATAAAAAGCTATTAATACTTTTGAATTTAATGAGAGAATGGAGTTACCAACAACATAATCATACATCTTCCAAGATGATCGCTGATTGTTTTAGATTGTTAGGGAGACTTTTCCCTACCGAAGGGGTTACCTCCTCCAAGATGGGTGTAACGGTGCAGCAACTCGTTCGGCCATGACCTCAGGAACATTAGGGACGAGTTAAATTTGGGGTGTTGGGCTAGTTGGAGTTGGCTGCTTCTCCGTCGAGGCCTTGACAACCAGAGCAGGAGGAGAGGCACTAGGAGTGGTCACTTCCGTGGTCTAGCTAGAGATAATGTGAATCTCCTATTTTCCTTTCTTCTCCAATTTCTTGACGTGTTTTATGGGACGAGGAGCTTCACCTGCCATCTCGGTTTTCTGGCAAAGTCGTTTGCTCGGTGGGGTTTGCGCAGCAGTTTTAGTTTTCTTGGATGAATAGGGTAATTTTTTCCTGGCCACAGCCGCGGCGATCACGTCTGCTTGCTTCAGTACTCGATCGCCTGAGAAAGCAAAATCAAGTTTGTAAAATCGAGTAAGTGTTTGAAGAATAAAGGTAGAGGTAGCCATATACCTTGGGTCGTCTCTTTGGATTAAGGGGCAGGAGTTTTTGTGGGTCGGTCGCCAAAAATTTTGTTGACCACGTCTTCGACCGAAGCGCCAAAAAAGTCATGAGTGTATCCTTCCCACCAGTCGTTGAAGGTGTCAGTACCGAGAGATTCAGGAGCAGTTGGTCGGAGATGAAATTTTTTGCACCATTCTTGAAACTCTTTCTCGGTATCTCTACACTCCCTCTCTGAGGAACCAAAGATGCATCCTCGACTTAGGAATGAGCGAGAAGTAAGTAAAGGCACTAGGCAACCTTGGAGGTAGCCGAGCTGTCGAGCAGCAAAGTGGGGGTGGTAGACCTCTCAGCTTGCTCGGCGAGCGTCACAGCCAAGGGAAAGGTCGTGTGTTATCACGAAGACCCCCAGTTTTGACAAAGACCAACGTCTTCACTTTCACTCCATGTTGATGTTGAAAGCCTGATGGAAAAAAAGGTACTCTTGACGACGACATATCAAAAATTCATCGTCTGAGAAGACATCTAGGCCGAAGAAGTACTTGAAGACTTATTCAGCCCGGTGATGAGGTGTCAGTCGAGAGGCCAACTGAAGGCCGAGCAATACAGTAGACTGAAAATTGGGGATCTTTGGCCGAAGTGTGGAAAAATAAACCTGCAGCCAGAGTTGGAATACCCAGAGAGGTCCATTATGGTACGGGTCAATCTTGTTGATGGTCGTTTCAGCCAGACAGTGCAGAAGGTTGGCGAGGATACCTAGACTAAGCACCAGGGAGTGACCACTAGCCAGGGCTTCAGCCACCGGCATATTTTCAACCAAGCACTTATTTGACTTGGTACAACAAATAAACTTGTTGTACCAGTAAAATAGGAAGGCTTTGTGCCCTCCTTTTTGCAGACTCGCCTCCCCTCGGCCAACAAAATGAAAGATGAGGGTGTTATAGTTGAATAAGTTCTTGTGCAACTTTTGAACTTCTTCTTTTGAAGGCTCTTAACCTTTTTGGCTCAGTGTCTCGAAGGCTCGTTCGTCAAATAGTGCTTTAAGGTTGAGATTCGACGGGCACCCAAAAAGGGCGGCATCTATTGGGATGCCAGAGGGAGAAGTCCCAAGGATAGCTAAGATGTCAAGGATGGTAGGGGTGATAGGGCTAAAGGGAAGGATCATGGTGTTGGTGGCCAAGCATCAAAAACTCAGAGTTGCCATAAGGAGTTCTTTATCCATAGCAATCTCCATGGTTGAAAGTTTAATGGCGTCGTGGATGCCAAGAGCCTCCCATTCTTTGCCAAAGAATCTTTCCATCTGTTCAACCCAGGTCGCGTTGGTCGAAGGCCAGGCGCCTTGGGGCTTCGTCAGGCACCACTTCGACCAATCAAACCCTTGCAGCAAGGGTGTCAAGCAGTGGTCTTTGAAAAGGTTGGTGATGGACGATGGCACTGCATCCTTAAAAAGTGGTCCCAGGATTTGATGAGTGGCGCTTAAATCACTCTCGAAGCGCAGAGTCTTAATGGCGCTCCGGTCAATGAAGTCCTTACACTTGTTGCATTCGTCGGAAAGCTGGGAGATGAAGAAGGCCATTGATGAAGACTCGAGGATTTTTGGGTTAAGAGCTTGGGGTTTTTTGGGATTTTGATAGCAAAATGGCAAGAAGGTTTCAAGGGTTTTGGAAAACGTAAAGTACGAATGGAAAGGATTCAGGTATTTATAGGCATTTTGGAAGGAAGTTAATGTCTAATTTTCAAAATTGGGGATAGAATCAAGCGGGAAAGTTGCTAATCATTGTGGATATTCAAATAATCCAGGCAAAAAGACTGAGGTTTTCGCGGTTTGAGGATGCACGATTGTGTGTTGTGACGGATTTAATGTAAAAGAGACGTTTCGGTTGTTGCACGTTTTCGAGGGTCATGATTAAGGGCTACTAGGTTAACCAATGGAACAACACGTGGCAGGACGATTGGGAGAATCAAGATCGTGAGATCATGTCTCATAAATATGCATGGTGGTATTTCTCAAAAGGGTTCAATGTTTGTTTTAGGTCGGTTTCGCTTCTTCAAAGCCGAGGCTCGAACCAAGGAATGTAGATCGACGACCTCAGAAGCGAGGGGGCAATGTTTGGGCCCAAAATACTGGTTTGGGCCGAGTTTAGAATTGTTCTCGGCCCAGAAGCTTTGCTCAGGGGCCGGCCATGTCCTATCAGGATGAGGTAGTTGAATCCTGATACAATAAGAAGTCTCGGCAAGATAAGGATGCTGAAACTTGGGAATGAAGGCGGCCTGATAAAGGGTTGAGTTCAAAGTCCTAATACGAGTAGAACTGGCCGAGATAAGATTAGATCGGGGTAAGGAGTCCTAATCCGAGTATAGTTTTGATTCGATCAGAAGCAGGTTTGCTACTATAAATAGAAGGAGGAATGCATCATTCAAAGCCCCATCCAATTCAACACACAAATCGCCTAACGCAAACTCTCTCAACTACCTTGAGATTTTTATTTTCTTTTTCCGCCAACACAACACTGTGAAGGCAACTGGTGATACCTTCAGTTTGGATAAACAACACTATTGCCGTAGAACTAGCCGATCGTGGAACACCTTCAGTTTGGATAAACAGCATTGCGTCGAGGCCAACTGGTTATTTATCCAAGTCTCGGTCGAGAAAGACTTTCAGGTCTTTGTTGGCAGAGGTCATCTCATTAGCCTTTTTGGTGAGGTGAGTTGTTACAATTTACTAGGGCTCGGCACATTGAACGGCAAGTTGTTTTATGATTGGATACTCATAAGTATGCTTTAGAGTTTGGCATTCTGACGGCCGAACCACATTTACCATCAAGACATATATTTGTTTTGAGTATCTATGCCTCTATACTCTGGTGTCGATTCGGCGTGCTTATACCCTTACAAATATAATCACTGTGACCGAAACCATGAACTTCGCAAAATTAGCATCCTTGTCTTCAAGCTCTAGAACCCGAAGGCCGAGACATATTCCTTCCTCGGCCATAGTCGCAAGATCGAGAAGTTAGCCGCGTGCTCAACGCAATATCAACACATTTTACTCATCAGCCGACGAGTTGGCACGCCCTGTATCAACCGAATGACGTAGTTAGCTCATTAGTTACTCAGTGTGCACGCCACGTAGGCTTGGTAGTTTTTAGGATCAACAATATGTCATTCTATTTTATATATTTTAAATATAAACAAACACTTATTTACACGAAATATAATAGATTTACTTAAATCTGCCTAGTCCGCCTAGACACTAAGCCCTAACCTGCTGCCCGACTAGCGCCTAACATCTTTTAGAACCTTGACATATCCCCTCACAAAGCCTTTTTCTCTGTAACATCAAACACTTGTGCGTGCAGCCATCGCTAAGCTCTCACTATTTGACAATTCCTTGAGTTCTTATGATCTTTTGATTGGACGCAGGCTTGGTATAGACCAAGAGTTTAATTGGCTTTTTAACTTTAAGTCATGTGTTTTATTCTTTCTTTGTTTTCTAGCATACAAGCTGTCTACGTAATGCACAACAGACAGCTATACATACGCATGCAGAGATGTGGAAACTTTCTTTTCAGTTAGCAAAATATAAGGGAGCTGCTGCTGCTGCAGCTTTCCCTTTCGAGGAAGAAGAATGCAAACCTTTTCGGTTAAGGCATCAGTCCCATCATTTAGAATGACACGTCCCCATAATTTAGAATGACATTTCAAGTCATTTGACTACGGAATATATTAAAGATGTCAGTGATAATCTTGTGTGTTTTGCTGACCAATGACCGAACAATTATAATTAGGATTAGCATTTAGCGATTTGTAAGAAGATTAAGACTCCTTTCGTAACAATTCGTTTTCAATTTTTACTTTTTATTTTGGGTTGTTTTATACACATCTCAAATTTTATTGACTACATTTTACATACTTAATATACATCATATTTTAATTTCTAAATTAAAATTTATAGTGTTGTTATTCTCACCTCAGTATTTTATTTCCCCTCTCTTTTTAATAAAATTTTTAATTACAAATTTAAAATGACCAATAAGCAAGAGCGGAGGAACCAGAGGACCACAGTGGTCCTAAGCCCATCCTACTTTTGTTTATAAAAAATAAAATTAGTACTACTTTTTTTTTATCACTTCCATGACTTTTTCACTTAAACCATTCCAATTTCCTAGACAAAAGATCCAGCCCTCTTTAAATATTTTAAGGATATTTATGTAATCTAGTCTAACTCTAAAGCCTACCTATTCCAACTTCCAATACTTCTATTCCTTTTCCCAATACTAAAAATTAGTATTTTATTATTCTCCAAGTTTCTAGCCGACTGCAATATGCCAGTCTAGGTTAGGGTTGATATATGTGTATTGCTTTTCGATTGGTCTTCAATTTCCATGATCCTCAAAGGTATGAACTTCGAATCTCCAAAGTTGTCATTTTTAATTGTTTTGCAATTTGCTAATTCATATATGTTGTCATCTACAATTGTAAATTAATTAATAAATAATATGTTTTTTGCAGATTAAAGAATTCCATTATTCCATCATTCCAAAGAAAAGACATTGGAGTTTAGTTAATTGGTCAACAACCCAAATTATGTATTTTACTCTCAATTCCTCTTACAATTTTTTGTTTATAAATTATGATTAAATTGATGTCTTGCAATTTCTCTTAACTATTGCCTAATTTGTTTTTGTTTGTAAAATTAGCATATATGTTCATAATTCTTTTAATTTAAAGTTAGTCAATCTATGTTTTTTTACTTTTCAATTATGGAAAGATATTTCAAAAGAAAAACACAACTTGAGATACTAGAACCGTCTCCAAAGAGTCCAAAGAACAATGAAACTAGTTCAAAACAAACTTGTGTGGATTCTATGGAAATTAACTTGGAAACTCTCCAATATGATCTTGCAAAACAGACTTGGTTACTTTTCATATATATACTATGATGTTTTGGTTAACAGTTTTGTAACTACTATCGATTTAAATTTTTTTTTTTCTTTTAACATTTGTGAGTGGCCCTTCCTAACCTCGAAATCCTGGGTCCGCCACTGCCGATAAGGACCTTAAAAGATGTATAATAATAAGGTGGGCTTGAAAATTTATCAGAAGCCTATAGGTTGTGAAAATAATAGACAATATGTACATCGATTCACAAAAAAGACATAAAGATGAGGATAGAAGGAATTCTGGAAAGAAAAAGAATGGATGCCCTTTCCAATTAAAGGGTAAGACGGTAGCAATGAAGGATGATTGTATATTGGTGAGTTATTGGAGTGCATAATCACACAGAAACAAAGTATTTTGAGGGTCATTCACTTGCTAGTAAATTATCGTCATATGAGACTTTGTTGTTGGGGAAATAACACTCAATTTTTTAGAATAATAGTGGGTGGAGATATAGTACATTAGGGGTAATTTTAGAAATAATAGTGGGTGAGGAAATAGCATTTAAATTTTTTAACTTCGGATGAGGTTATAAGGTGGGTAGAGAAGTAGGACAATGGGATGGATCTAATAGCTGTCAAAATTTATCTTAATACACTCCACATACTTTTTGATATTACCCCTACACTCACACTCTCCGAATACACCCCACTCTCCATTCAAATCTCACATCAAACTCTTTAAGATTAGTGTCAATTGGGAATTTTAATTGTATGCTCATATTCTCTATTCAATTGTGTTAATCGTTTTTTATAATATAGTATTTGAAGTGGTCATCCTAAACAAAAAAACAAGTTAATGATAGTAGTTGTTAATCCATATATCTCATCCGATGTAATTCATATTTTAACTTTATACATGTATTTTATCTTGATTTACTGATAAGTGTACTACTTTAATAGTAATTCAATCAATGAACAATCGAGAAGTAATACATCACAAGGTATCAGCCATATTTTCTTATAGGCCATGGATTGTGGAATTTTTTGAAGATTCCTTCTCTGAATCACTACTCCAGGATGGAATCAATGGGCTGGTCCTCCGATTCTCTAAAATCTTATGGGTTAAACAGTTATTTCACTTTAGGTAAACGAGTAATTATGCGAGATGTATCGAATATTACGTGAGGTGTTAATTAAAAATATCTTTATTTTTGTGCTTGTGATATCTAGAAAGAATACGAAAGACATAATTAATTAAAAAGGGTGATGAGAGGGAAAAGAAGGACATAAAGAAAAATGTAAATAAAATAAAATGTTGATTGTGAAAACAGCTTGAAATAATTTTTTATTTTGAGTATTCATTTGTGTGTACCTTTCTATCCTATTTCTTCTTCATCTATTAAGACTATCCATCCTCCATTCTTCTTTATTCCTTTTTCCTATATACTTTGAGCATATCTCAAACAAAAACATAAAAATTAAAAAATTAAAAAATTAAAAATAAAATTATTACCAACCGGACCTTAATTAATTGCTAGTAAGATTTATATGCCTTGATAAACTTCCCACAAGTAGCACTACAAGAAAATCAGGTCATAAAGTGTGTGTGGCTCATTAGGGCAAAGAGTCAGATCCCTCACTTAGTACTACGATTTAGTGGTATTCCTCTTCATTAGTAAGCATGAGGTCTTAGGTTCGATTCCCACCAAAAACGAATTGAAATCACATTATTACTAGCTCATTGTGAGGCTAAGCACACCCCCTCCTCTTAGTGTAGATAATATCAATTGTTCAAAACTTAAGAGCATAACGGCCTCATGTCGATCCCTTAGAACTTGTAAGAAATATTGATTAAAGGGGGCACTGTTTGGGTTAAAACTTGAACTTTGGGCTCAAGAAGGAGTTAGCCCAAAATGAGGTCTGGAAAGGGGAAAAGCCCGAAGCCCAGCTAAAGCCCAGCCAAAGCCCAGATGGCAGAAAAGGCCTTTCCTAACTAGGTGCAGATCATTTGCACCACTTGCTCACCTGCCTAGAGACCAAGTGGTATAGACCAGCCAGCTAATCAGCTGAAAAGCACTTTACAGTGGCAGTACAAGTAAATAGCTTATAAGTCACTACCCTTCAAGCTGCATTCGGGCAAGATTACTGCTACAGGAGGCCAAGCCGAAGTGTCTATAAAAGAAGAAAAAGAAATCAGAGATAAAGACACTCAATCAAACAAACAAATACAAGCACAAACTCTGCTCAAAGCCAAATTTACCTTCAAACGAAGTTGTAGTCAGCCCAAGCCTTCATCCCTTTCGGGATAAACTCTCACCAAAAGCCTTTGTAATAGCTCTGCTACCTTGTCCTAAGCTTGTTGTAGTATCGATCTCTTTCTGTAAATTCATCTCCCTACCCCCCCTTTCTAAAGCTCTTAAACCCCTTGATAAACCATAAAGATAGGAAGTTGCAAGACGATCAGCCTTGCCCGACAAGCCCGCCAGTGAAGCAAAAGCCCGACAGAAAGCATCAATCGGCGCCAACCTCTCGGGAAGCTGTGTGCTCGTCGGCTAGGAAACATCCCCGACGGAAATTCTAGCCACGAACATAGTTTTGGCACGCCCAATGGGACCTCATTTGTTTTGATCTTGCATGTCCAAAAAGAAAAGCCATAAACTTTGCAGAAAGAATACAAAGGACGGTTCTTCTCAACCTTTGCTACAAATGGCAAATCAATCAGGAAATCCTTCTTCCCCATCAGAACAGGTGGTCCTGGAAAACCCATCTTCATCCGGAAAGTCGGAAGGAAGAGGAACTAATGAGGAATTACAGGCTACTATGATACAAGTATTAAGGGGTATGGAAAAAATCTCTTTGGAAACCAAGGGGGAAGTCAGTAGACTGTGTACCTTAACAGGGAATCTACAGAGAAGGTTAGATCTGGAGTTTTCCACTCCAAAAGGTGCTAAGGGAAGGGGGATGAGCCAGGTTACCATCAGAAGTGAACCAGCTATTCCCCTATTTCCACTGTTAGAAGAACAAAAGGATAAGGGAAAGAAGAAAGTAGTTCTTGAAGGAAGTCAACCCGTGATTGAACCAGTTCTGGAGAAAGAATTTCCTAGCTTCCCATTATTATCATTTAATAATAGGAAGCAAAGCAAGCAAGAAAGGACGAAGTATGGGATGCCCATAACAACAGGAGAGTCCAGCAGAAAAGAAAGCTCCACAACTTCGGATAAACCTCTTCCTTATAGGCCACCCCCGTTGGCTCATAAGGGAGGAGGAGCCAACTGGAGAAAGCCTGAATCAAAGAAGGAAGCATTCGTGGGCAATGACCGAAGCCCGAAGAACAAGTATGCCCTTCTCTTCCAGAATAATAATACAGCTACTCAACAACTAAGGGAGGAGTTTGCTGAATTAAGGAGGACAGTGGTTCAAAATGCTCAACCACGGGCTCGCCCAATGTTCAGGGTTACCTATCAAAAGCCTTATCCTGAATACGTTGATGAGCAAAATCCATTTCCTCTCAACTTCAAGATGCCTGCATTCCCAACGTTCACAGGTGAAGACAGCAGTGTGTCCTCTAGAGACCACATTTTCAAATTCTCCAATCATTGTGTGGCATATGAAGACAACCCAAACTACAAGTTAAGGTTGTTTGGGAATTCATTGGTGGGACTAGCATCTCAGTGGTATTCTCTATTTCCCCTTAACTCTATTGCCAACTGGGGGCAGATGGAGATGGCCTTCCATGAACAATTTTACATAATAGAACCAGAAATGACTATTAATGATCTGGTTAAAGTCAAACAATACGAACATGAGTCCACAGAGGACTTCAAGATGAGGTTCAAGAAGACGAGGATGAGATGCCAATTCCTTGTTAACCAAGCTCAGCTCATATCAATTGCTCAAAGGGCTCTGAGATTACCTTTGAGGAAAAGATTTTATGATACACAATTTAACGAGCTACAGGAATTGGTAATTGTTGCCACAAAGTATGAAAGGTTGTTGCTAGAAGAGCAGCAAGTGAAGCATACTTCCAAAGCTCCTCCCTTCTACAAAAACAAAGCTGCAATTCATCGTGTGGAGGTAGGAGAAACCGGGCCAGAGCATGAAGATGGCCATTACAGATAGGGAGTTGAGGTGTGTGCTGCTGAGATGACCACGCCTTTCAAACCATTAATGGTAAAAGGGTTAGTTCAACCCATCAAAGACCAGAAAATTATGATGAACAATGGAGGCTTCGTCCCTATGAAACCTCCCAAGTACTAGAGTTATTCGTTCGATCTGACCAAGGCACCTGAGATTTATGAAGAACTGGTGCGGGCAAGAGTAATTTTGCCCGATAGTACTAAAAAGATGCCCAAGGTAGAAGAGCTGAGGGGGAAGAAGTATTGTAAGTTACACTATACCTTCAACCATTCTATAACCAATTGTGTCCAGTTCAGACCTTATAGTGAAAGGAAAGCTGTTGCTTGACAAGCCCCAAGCTAGTATGATGGTTGATACCAATCCTTTCCTAGAATCCCCTATCAACACGATCAATCTAATTTGGGTGGGGAAGCCAGGGTCATCAGTTGTTACGACAGAGGAGAGAGGTGGATCCTAGGTTGTCCCAACACCCTCGCTCAAATAAAAGTACCATAAGGGGGACCAAGGGATCATGATCATGTCCCAAAATTGGTATTAGTGAGGGAAGCAGAAGAAAGAAGAAAATAAATAAGGGGGCAAAAAGTTGCCCGAAATAAAGTTCAGACAAGAGCCAGAAGCAAAGCAAGCAAAAGACAAAATACATGTTCATTCTGCTAAAAGAAGGGTTACAAATGATTCTAGTTTAATAATTTTACATCTTTACTCAGGGTGATTATTCGAGAATGATATGTCTGCATGATGGCAAAAATCCTACTAGGTTCAGCCAAAACAGTATGGTTATTTACAGGTTGAGACCTGGTATGCTCTAGTTCCGAGTTTGACTTCTTTACTTCTTCGATTTGATTTTTGAGGGTGCCAAGAAGAGTTGCTTGCTCAGCTTTAAGAACAACCAGTTGTTCCTCTAGCTTCTGGATTTCAGAAGTCACCACTCCCATCCTTTCTTTTGTCAGCAAACAATCATCCATCAATCTTTCGACCTGAGCAGAAGTACTTGATTCTTTCTCCTGGAAACATCTTACACGATTGGCTTGTCTTTCAGCTCTCTTATGTTGATCCTGGAAAGCCCTTAGGTTCTCGAAGAAAGAGAGAAATGAATCATGTTGAGTTTTGGATAGCTGACCGGCTTTGAACAGCTCCATTGTAACCTTCTCTATATCATGAAGAGCCTTGAGGCTGAACGAAGCTAAGAAGTCCTTCCTAGCCCATTCTTGGAAAGCTCATTGTTGCTCTCAAAGACCGGACGATACGGCAGAATGCTTTGAAGATTTCAGCCTTGTCTCAAGTTGCCCGAATTCTTCAAAAAGTTCGAGCAACTTAGCAGTTTTTGAAAATGAAGAAGAAGGAGGAGGATTTCGCACTCCAGTTTCCTCTAATGAAGTAGTACCTACTGATGGGGCAGTTTCTGTCTTCCCGGTCTTCTCAATTCCAGGATGGGAAATCCCGGCACTTCCAAAAGTTAAATGAGGCCGGGGAGCTTTGATTTACGAACTAAGCAAGGAAGAAAAGCTTCTTTCAGAACTTGCTGCAAAGACCAAAGAGGACCAGATTAAGACAAAAATACAGTTTGAAGCAAAGGGAAGCTTTGGGAAGAAGAAATATACCTGACTGAGCCTTGGGGCTTCACAAAAAAGAGTACCAATTCATGGTTGAGTTGAAGACTCTCTACCACTGACAGGGGAAGAAAAAGCTGTGCCTGAACCTTCGACAATGCCCTAGAAGTATCCAGGGATAGCAACAATTGTTAATAAGCAGATTGTAAGAGGAAAACATGAAGAAAATACCTCCATACCTGAGTTTGACCCCGAGAAGAAAGAGGTTCATTGATGGTAACCGTCGGGCAAGCAAACACCTGCAAAACCGCTACCCTTAAGGGCACAGGAATCTCAGGGACTATGGGTTCATCACATATTACCACTGACGGTTATGGTGGTTCATATAATGGAGAAGGCTGCAAGAAATATGAATAGAAGTTAATATGGAAGCAATGCACAAAAAGTCAATGTAAGGACAATTACTCACCAAATTATTGTCCTCATCCACAAAGTGCAACATAACTCATGTGGATGGATCAAATTGAGAAGATGGAGTTGCCTCCAGGGCAGAAGGAGAAATCAAAGACTTCAAAGGAAAACCTTGACTAGGAAAGGGGGCAGATACCCCGACCTGGATGAAGATAGAAGAAGAGAAAGGTTCAGGCATTAACTCCAGAAACTATAAAGTTGCCCAAGGTTCGAGAAAGAAGGGAATGCACCTCTGAAGGATTAACCCGGGGAGGAGAGAGGCTTGTTTCTCGGGCAAGTGGCGAAGAGGCCTCGAGCAGACGGAGTTTTTCCTCTCTTGCAGCCTGACTCAAGTAATCATGCTCAGGGTTTTGTGGAAGCAGGAAAGATTATGCAAACATAAACATAAACTATACCTCAAGTTCTTTGAGGGTGATATTTCGTAATTTTTCAGCCTTTTTGTGCATTTCAGCTTCTAATGGTTCCTCCTTAGAAGCAATGGTTGGTTTCTTAGATGCTTGAGGTCCTGTTTTCAAGGAAAATAAGGGTAGTTAGATAAAGAAGAAGGGTGGCAATCTGATAAAGAAGAACAAAAACTCACTTGAAGATTTTTGCTTATTTCTGCCTGCCTCAGAAACTGGAGCAGATGAGGCTGAAGACTTGAGAGTTTGGACGGTTCTTGTTCTCTTACTCTTTCTAGTAGGAATTGGTCGTTTAGTCTTAGGTGGGGATGCAGGATCACAATCTGAGCTTTCGATCACAACTGTTTTCCTTCGCTTAGACACCTAGGTGGTGACTTCAGGCGCTTCTTCTTCAACCCCTAAATCTTCAGAAACATCCCCACCTTCTCCAGCTTCTCGTCTTTCAGCCTCTGCCGCAGCTCCATGAAGAACTGATGCATCAACTGAGTCATCCTCAGACTCAATGGGTACCGATTCAACATCCACTTGGGCTGCAGGATCAAGCAAGGTAAAATTTAAAAGGCTTCAGAAGGGATATAGAATCAAGATAAGAAGAAGAAATACCTATCAGAAGTAACCGATTCTTCTCCTGGATCATCTCCTTCCAATTTTCAAGTTCGCCCGAACTGGGGTATGATTTGAGAGAAAGTTGACTGAAGAGGCGATCATGAGTCTCTCTCAAGTCTCCTCCATATTTCTTGGTCCATTTTTCTTCCCACCAAGAAGAGAAGAGTGAAGTGCATTCAAAATTGAGAATGATGGACTTTCGGGCAGCCTGACTTATGACTTCAAGACTACGTCGGGCAGCTCGAAAGGTCACCTCGGAAGGAGATGATAAACCAAAGGAAGTGCCACAATGAACATAGTCGAAGAACGGGACGGGAATGGCTTGCCTAAAGCCTAACTGCCTGCTGCAAAAGTTAGGGTGATACACATCCAACCCTCGATCATATCGATTGCCCTGAACTCCCCAGGCCATGTCTCTCGGTTGAATACAACTAATAAATTTTTCCCTACAAAAGGAGGTGGCATCTTCCCCATGAGCATCTTGAAAGGCTTTGTCAGAAAACCAAGGATATCTCCTCAAGATTGACGCGCCTCATTCCAAGTCTGATCGAGTCCTACAAACTTTGAAGAAGTAAAAGCAGGCGAATGTGGAGTGATCGATAGGAGCAGCTTCAGCTAGGATTCGGGCAGGGGCCACACCTTCTGGGAACTCTAAGTTAGCAGCCCGAAACTCTGGAAAGTACCATTGAGGCCATGTTTGTATCATCCATATGGGTCCACTCAGGTTAGTCTCAAATGGCTCGCCTTGAGTCATTTCGAAAAAAAGATGGTAAAGATGAGAAAGAAGGAATGGACCTGTAGCTACATCATCAAAGTTATGAAGAGCTTCCACCAAAGGGATCCATTCAACCTTCACTCCTTTAGACTTATTGGGGAAGACATGTTTGTTGAGCCAGTATAAGAGGAAATACATGTGCTCTTGATCTTTATCAACATGAGAAGAATCTGCTCCAAAATTCTCCTTTACGAAAGGGATGAATCCCTTGACGGAGGTCCCGTAACTCTTGAAGGTTGCAGCATTATATTCCAAGGAAAGGAAAGAGGCGGATGAACCTGAGCTTTCAGCAATTGAGGGGGGAACCCAGTCTTGAGTAACATCCACTATCATGCCCGATGGCCTTAGCCCGAAGACCTGGGCCATATCAAGAACAGTCGGAGACATGGGACCCATACGGAAGTCAAAAGTGTTTGTGCCCGAATTCCAGAAAAGAAGAGAAGAAGCAAGCAGTTCGGGCTTGGGAATAATGGTAGTTTTTTAGAGCATTATCAATTCATAAATGTCGTTATTCATCCATTTTTTCTTAAAAATTGGCTCTAGTTCATCAACCCATTGAGCCCAAGTCGGATCATTCATCAAAGGAAAGCCTTGACAATATGACGACCACTTGGATGAGGAAATGCCCGACTTAGCCAAAAAGGGATTTGGGGAAAACCAATTATCCCTGGGCATATTGTCCTCTATCACTACAGGGACCCGGGAAATCCATGCGGGACCCAACGATTGTACCGCATGCACTTCAAAGAAAAGCTCAGAATATAAACCTGCCCGAGGGCGATGCAGTCCGTTGAGTAAACGGCGCAAAGTGGCGATGCCTTCGCCAGATTCATAGGATAGATGGATTTGGCTGGATCTTGAAGCCATTTGATAAAGTTTATAAAAGGAACGACAAGGAAGACGACAAGGGTAGAAGATGTCGGGCAAAGAGCAGAAGAGAGTTAAAAGATTTAGAAAAGTAAAACGTCTGGGAAGTTAGGAAATTTTCAATTGCAGAGGAATTTCGTGCTAAGAATGCAGAGGATTCGTGAGTCAGTGGAATGACCGCAGGAAAGTGATGATTATCTTTGAAAAGTGTGCGAATCCCGGGAGAGAGAGACGTGGGTATTAATGGGGAGCTTTTCAATCAATATTGGCGCCTGGAATTCCAGTCTGAATATTGATTAAAGGGGGCACTGTTTGGGTTAAAACTTGAACTTTGGGCTCAAGAAGAAGTTAGCCCAAAATGAGGTCTGGAAAGGGGAAAAGCCCGAAGCCCAGCCAAAGCCCAGAAGGCAGAAAAGGCCTTTCCTGACTAGGTGCAGATCATTTGCACCACTTGCTCACCTGCCTAGAGACCAAGTGGTATAGACCGGCCAGCTAATCAGCCCAAAAGCACTTTACAGTGGCAATACAAGTAAATAGCTGATGAGTCACTACCCTTCAAGCTGCATTTGGGCAAGATTACTGCTACAGGAGGCCAAGCCGAAGTGTCTATAAAAGAAGAAAGAGAAATCAGAGATAAAGACACTCAATCAAACAAACAAATACAAGCACAAACTCTGCTCAAAGCCAAATTTTCCTTCAAACGAAGCTGTAGTCAGCCCAAGCCTTCATCCCTTTCGGGATAAACTCTCACCAAAAGCCCTTGTAATAGCTCTGCTACCTTGTCCTAAGCTTGCTGTAGTATCGATCTCTTTCTGTAAACTCATCTCCCTACCCCCCTTTCTAAAGCTCTCAAACCCCTTGATAAACCACAAAGATAGGAAGTTGCAAGACGATCAGCCTTGCCCTACAAGCCTTGCCCAACAAGCCCGCCAGTGAAGCAGAAGCCCGACAGAAAGCATCAACCGGCGCCAACCTCTCGGGGAGCTGTGTGCTCGTCGGCTAGGAGACATCCCCGACGGAAATTCTAGCCACGAACAGGAATTATATAATCATTTAGTTGTTTACTTACAAGGAATAAGAATTCAAATCATTTAGATTTTGACTTTTGTGTATGCTAAAATATATGAATGAGAATCACTTCACTTCTAAATTTTCTCATTTGTTTACTAACAGTTAAGAAATCGAGTAAATGCTAACTTCTCTTTAAAATCTGTAATCAAATACCTAAATATTAGGAAATATCAAGAATGAATCAATTATGAGGGACCAGGTGATCCGATTCTCTTTCCTTACATTTTTTATTTCTAAATTTCTCCACCATTTTTTTTTCTCAGTTACAATGATTGACATTTAAAATAAACCTTAACATTTAGTGATTTAGTGGAGTCGATAATCATCCATGCGTATACCTCCTCCAAATTTCAAAAGATGGTCATTAAAAAAGAATTTATCAACACGAAGTTTGTGGAGTCAAGAATCATCCATGACCACATGTTCCTCCAAAATACCGTGAGCATGGTTAAAAAGCAGATTTATTAACGCTAAATATAAGTTGGTGGAAGAGTGATCCCTCAGTATTTGCAAATAACAAGTAAGCGTCAATTATAATAACTAATTCTTGAAAACAGGGAGCAACAGTACCTTTCTATATAATATTTCATTAATCAATTAAAACAAGGAACGTCATTTACAATTCTATGATTACAAACGCAACAGAATACCTCTTTATATAATCAAACCCTTCGTAATAATGGCCTTTGCAACTTGGGCTTTATATCTTTCTATCGAGCTATCAAAATTGCTGATACCCAAGGCCCAACGGGACAAAAGCCCAATGTCCTGTTAGCAATAGTGCCTGAATTTGTGTACATTGATTTGAACTTCGGTCGCTAATATTAAAAATTATGGTTTCCCCGTCCTCTAATTTTGCTCAAGAACGTCTCATTAGTGAATTAAAAGTCATAAACAAAACGTGGTAAGATTTTATCATAGATATAAGTAGAGGAGAGTTCAGAATTCTCACATTGGGGAGTTCAAGGCAACATCTTTTTTCAGTTTATTCATTGAGGTATTTCATCAAACACTTGGTGGGCTTATTGTCGTCAGACAAACCATGTTGTACGCATGTCAATAGATATCGATATATGCCGAAGCAATCTAATGAGTGATATCGAGAGAATTCATCCAGCGTTGTTGACGCAACCCTTCTAAATATGCCTAGTAGGCATTACAATAAATACTTGATGAGCACAAAGAATCCATACAAAACATTCGGAAGATCTTTAGAAGACCTTCACATGCATATTTCTCGAGTGATCCTGAGGCATCCGCCCTTGAGTATAAGATCCTAAATAATGTTGAATAAAAAAATGCGTAAATGCATGAGTAATTTCCTAGAATTGGACCCTTACAATAGACTTTGGAAGTCCATAGGTCTATTCCTTCATCAAAGAAAATATCTACTTGATTTACTGCAGAAACCTAAACTGGACCACAGTGGTCAACCTTTGCCAAATCCAACAGAGTACAGGTCCATTGTAGGAGGTTTACAATACCTTAATTGGATCAGACCTGATATCTCCTTTGCAGTAAATCAAGTATGCCAATTCATGCACACTCCTATTGACATTCATATGCAAACAGCCAAAAGGATTCTTCAATTGCTCAAAGTTACACTTTCTCATGGGTTCTGGTTTAAAAAGGGATCTTTCAATTTGTTAGCCTATTCAGATGCAGATTAGGCTGGCTGAACCTTTGATAGGAGATACACTAGTGGATTCTATGTGTTTGTAGGCACTAATTTTATTAGTTGGAGTGCCAAGAAACAGCCCACAGTGGCTCGTTCATCTACTAAGGTAGAATGTAGATCTTTGGCACACACTGCAATAGAGATCACCTTGGATTTGAAAAGTGTTCAAAGATTTTAGCCTTCCTCTTTCCCACAAACCTACCATTTGCTGTGACAATATTTTTGCAATATATCTTGCTTCATATCCAATATTCCATGCTAGGACTAAGTATGTGGAGATCGATTACCATTATATTCAAGAATTTGTTCTTCCAAATCTTCTTCAAGCGCAATACGTCAATAATCAAGATCAAATCGCAAATATTCATACCAAATCCTTGTCCAAAAACAGGTTTCTGTTTCTTCAGTTGAAGCTCTCCCGTGGAACCTCTGGTTTTTCCAAGTTTAGCTTGAGGGGGCGTAAAGATAAAGATGTCTACTCATGACAGTTGTCATTTCCTAGTGTAGTCAGCAAAGCAGTTTATTACAACCCCGCGTAATTAGACAAGGGCTGTTAGAAATTCTTCTGTGAATAGCGAATTGCTTTACATATACATTTCTGTAAGACTTAGAACACTTAACAACAAATGTCCTTTCCACAACTGACTCCTCTCGCAACGACGTCTTACAGAATTAATCTCACACCAAAAGAGATTTCATCTTCTCAGTTCTTACTAGAGTACACATCTCTATATACATGTCAGGATAGAAACATATATACTAATAAATCTTATAACAATATGTAACTTTCCACAATTTCCTACAGTTCATAACCCGGAAATCTAGAATTTTCGGGTATATAAAGATCAAACCAGAGGCAAGCTGTTCCGGCAAGACCTTGAAAGAGAGAGTAGGCATATTCGGCCCCATGTGTGTGTCCCGCAGTCGCAAACTCTCCGGCATTATGATACAAGAAGCTTGCAAATGCCCTTGCTCTCTCTTCGTATATGCTCTCTCCAGTCAGACGATACAGAGAAAGGAAGGCATAGGCATTCCCAGCCACACCATCAGCAAGTCCTACCTTCTTCAGTAAACCGTTCTTCCACACAACTTCTCCTGCTTCTATTGCAGCATCGCGAAATTCCCGATCACCTGGAAACACCTGAAGAAAGTGAAGGAACAACTGTTAACTCATTTGTCTTGCAGACAGGCAGAAAATACGCACATAAAATGACCATCCTTCTGTGCTAGAAACAAACTTTGAGAATTTGGGATATATGAAAAAAGGTCAAGGATCAGAACAAACAATTCTCAGCACATCTTGCAGAAAATAAATTAGGTAATCGACTGAAGGGACTATATTTTCGACCCACATTTACTAACATGGTGGTCTTTAAATGTAGTCTAAATAGAAAACACGCATTATTTCAATCAACTGTTAATTTATGTATCTAAAAAATAATCGACTTTAGTTACCACATCAACTTCATTTGATCAATATTATGGTCAAGGGTTATGCACATCGACTTATAGTTAGTTCTCACGAATTTTGTTGTTTCTTTTTTTAATTTGGAAAATGTCATACATGATATTTGAACCAAGGACTTTCTGCATCTAACAAAGTGAATACTAGGTCTCACTAAACCGATTGATCTTTTGACATTACAACTCGCTCATCAAAACATATATCCAATTACTTTTACTACCGAATGTGAGAAATGCGTTAAGAAGAGTAAATTTACAAAAGAGCTGCCACACCAACCTGAGATGCCTTGCACAAGGTTATGGCCATGCCAGCTGCACCATGAGACCACTGCACAAACTTGTCTCTAGGGTTTCCTTCACTTGACGGGTAGTTTCCACTGTGAGGGAACCTATTAGCCATCATATATCTAAGCGTTGCCTTCACATCGTCAGCATCCTCTTTGCAAAGTGGGAAGTGAAGCAGCACTTGCAAAATTCCAGCCACGCCATTGGCTGCCCCCAAATACCTAGTCCCGTGCCACCTGAACATGAGCGGGCAGGACGGGTTATGAGATGAGCCTGCCCTACCACCAGCTAACACAGCATCCACAACAGGCATTAGAAGATTATTTGGCAACTTTTCTTGTCCAAGATACTTGTTTATGAACAAAGCTGCCCATAAAAACCCAGCTCTCCCGTAGAGAAGATCGTACGACATTCCAAAACCACCTTCCTCCGGCCCAACAGACAGGGCCTTCTCTTGTGCCACCTGTACATAGTCAACCAAATAGGTAAGCGAGGGAAAACAATACAAGAGCTACAAATGAGAGATTCTCTCATGTAACTAATTTATGACGTCATATTATTCGTTGGCAACACATCAATCCAAAGTAACCATCCAGCTTGAAAATACTTTCGAGAAATGTGTATATAGCCTTGGACAAACTTAAGTAATAGACACGTAATCTTGACTTTTTTCCAATATAGAAGGTATCCTACCACTCTTGATGACATAATAATTAAGAGGCATTTAATCGCACTTTTCGTAAAATTAGTGTTTTGAAAAGTGCGCATTGGGGCGTGCCTAGGCGGCCTTGAGGCAAGGCGAGGCGGGAGCAATTTCGCCTCTGCTTTGTGGGAGTCGGTGAAAAACTCGCCTAGGCTTGTCGGGGTGCACCTATGAGGCTAAGGTGTACTTTAGGGCATTTTGAGGCGGCCGAAATCTTGCCTGAAATTTTGGAGATCCTGAAGTCGAAACTGGGCTTTGGTGCAGCGACTACCCTCTGGTTTTCTTTAGTTGCAGAGGCGGTGTCTTCACGAAGAAGACGACTACAAATAAAAGAAAAGTTTTTTTTTTTTTAAATACTTGGCTCAATTTAAGACACCGTTTTGACCCAATCTTTTAAAAAAAAATTGACCCAAAACGACGTCGTTTTGGCCAAGTCTAATTTTATTTTTAAAAAATTATAACCCCGAGCCTCTTTCCCCATCCCAATACCCGACTCCCATCTTCCCAATCACGGTTGACACAATTCCATCCCCAATTCCACAATTCCCCAATTCCGCAAATCCTAAATTCTCAATCCCAATCCCAATCCCATATTTCAATTTTACCCGAATCTCGTACTTCAATTTGTTTCAAAATTCTCCACACCAACATAATTTGTTTCAAAAGTCAAGTAAATTTTTTAGTATTCTAATCTCAATTTGGTCTTGAGTGCTTGTTTGATTGTTGATTAATTATTTTACAAGTATTATATTATATGTATTTATAAAAAAATTAAATCCCGTGAGGCTTCGCCTCACATCTCACGCCAAGGTGGAAGCTATCCATGAAACACCTCCGCCTTTTAAAACATGAGTTTCATGTGTTTTTATTAGCGCCTAGAAATAAACAAAAGTTCAACAAAAGGAAAATCTGAGTATATTTTGGCAGGAAGCTTTTGATCACATTGGTCACCAACTTGGTGGAGAGATTGGGTATTATCTTTGGCACTATTTGATATTCATTGTAAAGTCGTATGGCGTCCAACCATCAGTTAAAATCACATGCACTTCTGAAATCCACAGACATACAACAGCAATACCGCAAATATCTTTCCACCTATCTACCTAGGTCTAGGTCCACACGAGGAAATTTCAACTATAATTTCAGGGTTTTGTTACTATAATTTCATTGGTTTGAATTTTTTTTAATAAATTTGTAGTAACGTCACTAACAACACCGTAATTTTATCTTAAATTTAATTTAAATGAATACGTGTGAATTCTACCAACCTCTTTTGGCGTAGTGAGGATTCCTTAGTGCAAGCACTAAGTAAGTCCCCAAATCATTATTCATTAGCTTTCCCATGGGAAAGTACATGACTAATTCCTATAAATACAATGATAAGTTACAAGAACACAACCCAAAAGAAAAGGAATAACTTTGTTTAGACTTTACGAGGCAATTACGCATCCTTTTCACAAAGTAGATGCTCCAAAGTCCAATTAATTAGAGAATTAATTAAAACAAATCAGGTTAAGGTGATAAGGTTTCATAGCAAGTTGGGTTCATTTTCGTACAAGTAACATATATGACTTTGGTTGGTTTTGGAGAAGGAATATATATTTAAAATTTTGATGACAATAAATCACTTGATGTGTGTGTGTGTGTGTGTATTTTCTAAGAAATATACACATTTCTTAACAAAAGCTAACAATTTTTTTCTTTTTGCAGGAGCCACAAAATTAAACCAAATAGTGTGGTGGTTTGATAGTCAACAAGTCTCAGAACCATGACGAAACCTAATTCTGATACCATGAAAATGAAAGATTAAAGAGAATAAAAGCATCATTCTTTAGTAAAGCATCACATGGAAAGCATATTCCCACATATCTTGTATGTTAAGTTAGCACTTTGGTTCTGTTTGAAAATTATTGGTAATCTCATGACAACGATGACCCGATAATTGAGAGAAATCCATGATAAGATTGTGAGATATTTTATCAGCTCCTAATTAACAAGAGAATAGATTACTTGTGTTTTGAGAGAGAATAGATTACTTGTTAAAGTGAATGGAAAGTTTTCATGATTTTTCAAGAAACTCAACTTGACAGACTAGAAGATTTAAACAATAATACTTGAATGTAGGGAACTCGACTCACAATGAATTCACAATAAATAAAAAATAAAAAATAAAAGATGTTAATTACAAAAATTATTTTTTATTAATTAATGCGGGAAGACCATTTGAGCTGATGAAATTTCCAAGTATTTAGAAGAGAAATTTCCTTCTCATAATCGTTCTGGTTTCTTATTTTTAGGTCTTGCACTTTTCTGTTTTCTTATGTGTAAATAAAGGCAGGAGAAACAATTTTCTTACCCATATTTTAGCAAAAGCATGGCACTCAAGATTCAAAATGATTCAAGTTCCTATTCCTTGTAAGTAAACCTACATTTAAATGTTTAAATCGACACTATTTGACATTTGACATTGCTAATGGACTAAAATTAGGCTTGACAATTTCTTGCACGAGTAATCCAACACGAAAATAAAAAGTATGATACCAAAACGATACGAACAAGACTCAAGTCATTAGGCACGACAATTTATTCTATGCCCCGTTAACCTAACACAGAATGACACGACGAGCTAACGAATTGAGTCGTTATCAAGTCACTTGTTAAGAACTCGTTAATATAAGGGGTTTAACATGACACGACATGTTAAGATAACGAAAACGTCACGAACAAGATAAACACGACCCGTTTGCCAAGTCTAACTAAAATTGCTAATTAGACTACTTTCCATATTTGATATTTCTCGAGGTATCAACAAAGTATCCAAATAACAAACATAGGTGATAGAAGCTTTGACAATACTAAAAAAGGCAACAGAATGGCAATATCAGTTAGAAATAAATACCTCAAGAAACAGATTCAAATACAGGTTACGTCTTTCATGGTCCCCAATCAAATTGGCCACCACAGCTCCTAGGGCGTACACTCCTCCTCTACCACATAAAAAAGTCACGTGCCTGCATAAAAACAAAATTGCAAATCGATCAAGACTCGCTGCTTAAAATATCCTTTTGCCACTAATTAGTGTTCGATAGGGATATCACACTCTCGTTTTCTCTTCTGCTACCGATATGTTTTTTGTATGTTTTATTCTCTTTTGATTTATTCTCACTGCAAATAGGCATAAAACTAAAACACACTAAGTGAACGAAACCATATCACTTTCGCCTTGTACAACGTCTTTTCTGACATTTAAGCTCCAACAAATCACCTAACTTGTTGACCTTTGTTAGTTGAAAAATCACGTTCTTGCTTACTACATTCAAGTTTTCTCATTTTCTAAGTGTACTGTAGCATGAGATATTAGAACAATACGTATTATACGAGAGCAACTTAAATGCAACGGAATTATGAAGACAGCGAGTGTAATAATACAACGGAATTACAAAGACCTTGACATTTTGTAGACCGAAATGTGTCACGTAATTGCTTCCTCCATTCCGCGTAGGTTATAATCGATTTGTTCGGGAAAATAATTATTACCTGGTTGACGCACTTGCGACAGCCCGGCACTTGTCGACGATCTCAGCGCACAGCACCAAGTCCTGCCGGTTACCGGCGGCCTCGTACGACCTCAAGCACGTAAAAGCCGTACCAAGAAGACCCGTATAAACTGTCGGATCCAACACCATACCCGTAGGCGTACCCGAATCATGCCCTCCTTCCCACGTAGCCTGCACCACCTATATCCCCCAAAAAAAATAATAACTAAAATTTGGAAATAGCAAGCCGTGGATTGTTCGGGTGGTTATCACCTTCCTCTCGTATTAATATAGAATATCATTTATAATTAAATAAATAAATAAATAAAGCTCGGAAATTGTACAGTAAGGTTTTAGTTCGTTAATTAATGATGGAGCAAATTAAGCAAGATTAAGCTAAAAATAAATAATTTGAAGAGTTCAGGTAAATGTAAACCTGATCCTTGAGAGTCACCGCCGCTCTGAGAAAAGTCCCGCTCGAAGGTGACAAGGTCGGAGCCGCTGGATCGACCAAATCCAGCCGTTCGTTGTTGGCATCATCGTGTTCCTCCCGAGAAGGGGCAAACTCCACGCCAAACGACATGTCGTTTCTCTGGACTTTCCTTCAGGTATGGGCTTGAGTTTCACGTACGGCAGCAGAGTATTCCTTACTGTTATGTAGAGGAGGAAGGAGAGAGGGAAAGGGGTGGAGGTGTGATTATATGGAGCCGCGGTGCACTGTGGAGATGATTCCCCGCGAACCAAGTACGCTTATTAAACCAAACAAGTCGAAATTATCCTAATATTTATATTAGCGTTGGGTGCATGTGAATAATGTCAAATTAAAAGGATATTCATTACAAAAAAAAAAATATTAAAAAGGGATCAGTATTTCTTAGAGCTATCTCCAATGATGAAATGCACATTTATTTATTTTTCTGGGGGCATAGATGTGAGTTATCTTTTGACGGGAGAGATGTTAGGAAAGTTGAGGTTTTACAATAAAATTAATTAAATTAATGTTATCAATGAATTTTAAATTTCAGTAATTTTTTTCAGCCTAGATGAAAATGTTACATGTTTCCATTTGAGAACTATTCAACTAATTAAAAGTGTAAATACTCATTCTAAGACATTTTATATCTCCATTAGACTCATTTCAACCTTTGGATTAGAACTTAAAATTTAAATTTTAAATCTCCCCCCAACTGGCTCTAACTCTTGGTTCAAAATCAATTTTGGGTTAAAATTAATTTGTGGTAAATGCCCTAATCCACTGCATGCGCGTGAACGCGCCAGAAAAGGAGAGCAAATGAAAAGCAACGCGCCAAAAGCAAGGCAAAGGGGGCATTGATGTGCAGAAGTGGGGCCCAACTTGATAGGGTTGTCGGTCACCCATGTGCAATCCCAATGGCTCCATTTTGATCGGACGGCATGGAGATAAACCTTTAACCCGTTGGAGAAGAAAAATATATTTCTAGATTAAAATCTAAATTTTTTGAATTAAAATTTTTATATTTTAACACAAAGATTAAAGATGGTTTTATAAATCCGTTATTACATAAAGGGATGGGAAAGAATGGTGAAGCTCTACAATACACCCATCATAACAATCGAATATCGAATTTTTAATTTATTAGAATCAAATAAAAAAAAACATTTCACGTATAAGTCTAAATGAAATACTACTAAAATGTAGTCACCAAGTAAAATTATTTCTTATTGTTATTCCTACACGAATAAAAAAATGCAAAAACAAAGATAAGTTGATATGGTTAGTTGTGGGGACCTGATTCCCCAATAATTCAGGTTGTAATGATACACAGTTTTAATGTGATGTGAATTGACAATTAGAGTATTATAAAACAAAAAAGTCAATGTCAACATGAACATTTTGGATTGAAAAATGGACTAAGATTCTCTCTCATTTTCTTTACAATTCATTCTTTTCATTCCTCTCATATTATATATTTTGTTTTTCTCTTTTTATTAAAAAATTAATATAAAATATTAACATGGTTTAATTATGACCGATCAAATAAAAGAAAAGAGAAGGGGAGGGAAAAAAGATGGGAGAAAATCATACTCCTTGAAAAATAGTAGAAGGGCCACATATTAAACTATCTTTTGTAATTATATGATGTAATGGTTTACGGTTTGGATTTCTTTTTAAATAATTTAAAAAATCTAACCATCAATTACTACATCATATATTTGAAAAAAAAAAAATAATTTAAAAGTTTAAACTCTTTAGCATCACTATTTTGGACCCATGACTCCAACTCCCAAAATGGATCCTTCCATTAGAGCAACTCCACCCCTAAAAAATAAGTTGGTCTAAAGTCCATTTAATCCACTCCAATAAATAGTAATTGACCAAGTGCATCTTCACCCCTAAAACTAAATAGCCTAGTCCATTTTATTAAAATAATATTTTTATTTTTATTTTCTGACTTTTTTTTATAAAAAATTATTATTAATTTCTGACATTTTATTTATTTATTTTTAAAGTTTTTGGTTGAAAAATTTGGACCGTTGATCTGAAAATCAAACGGTCCAAACTGTGCCACATCACTAGCCGTTGGGTTTGAATTTCAATTTTTTTACCGTTGGAAATCCAACGACCGAGGCTTAGCCACGTGGCCCATGTCCTGCGCCCTTTTAGTGCGCCTGCAGCGCGGGGGCAACGTGTCGGGGAGACGCACCCACGCTCGCGTGTTTCCCACGCGCCTGATGCAAAAAAATTGTATATTGTCCATTGACGTAATGTTGGCGTCAGCATGACGCTAGATAGGCCAGTTTCTACCTCAGCCCATTTTGGGCCGGCCTACGAACTGGCTTGGACTTTGAGCTAGCCTATTTTTAGGGGTGGAGGGGTTTTTTTGGGTGCCAGCCTAAAGGATAGGGTTGGACTTGCTCTTATGTTTCAACAATGTGACATGTAGGCCTGTTTTGAGACAAGATGGTCTGGTTGTGTCCTGCTGCTAACAAAAAACAAAAGGCATCCTATAAACAATAAGCATTCATAGATATGTTATTTGAGAATATACGAGAGTCTCGTTCTCTTAGACTTCGGTTTATAAAAACTATGGGCACTGAATTCGATTTTAACTTAATGGTGAAGGAGAAAATACGGTAAATCAGCCATTGGATTAAGATCAAACAGTGAGTGGTCATAATTTAATTGAACCATGGCTCTAGAATAGGCGGGGAGAATATGTTAGGGTTTTCTCTGTTAGTTGAGTGCTCAGAGTACAGCATAATAGGATTATATTAAAGCTAACTATATATGATTATGGTTTTAGGGCCCCTATCCCCACATCACACGAAAAGAGACGTGTTGAAGGCATTCTTAGGCTTTTTCATACATTGCCAAATAAATGTACACTTACTTGATTCTCAAACCACTGTTGATTGCTTCTTAGCACTCCAACCGGTAAGAGAATGGCCGAAAAAAAAGGTACGAAAACCACACGTTCATCTTTTATCCTAAGAACATCTCGCCCAATCAGCATACGAAAATGAATCGACATACTAATGAGCCGTTTGAGAACTATTATATTTTCAATTTGTTCAAAAACTGAAAAAGCTTTTGATAATTACTCTTAAGTTTTCAAAAAAAATGAAAACTGAAAGCCAAAATCAACATGACCCGACATGAGCCACAAAGCGAAAACAAAATTTATGCAGTTTCATGTCATGTTAAGGCTTCATGCACAACTTTACAAAGTCTACATTGGAAGAAATGGAACCATTTAGTCCAGTGAACTCATTACCTAGTAGCTCCATGAAACGTAATGTCTACAAAATCATCCGCAGGTATATGGAGACTGATCGTTTTGAGCATCAAATGAATCTTATCAATATCTGGATGAGATACATCCCCTCCCAAGAAAATGTGCACCTTATTCCCAATCTCTGTCCAGCTCTGTGCCTGTTGCTTCTTCACTCCATGCTCTTTCATCAGACTTCTCATTCTTGCAACATCTCTCCATTTTCCAGCAGCTGCGTATATGTTAGACAACGCGACGTAAGGCCCAGAACTACGAGGATTCAAGTGTAATATATTCTTTGCAGCCAGCTCCCCTATTTCCACGTTTAAGTAAACGCTGCAAGCTGCAAGAAGAGAGCCCCATATTCCAGAGTCTGCTTGAAATGGCATCTCTTGGATCATCTTGCAAGCCTTCTCTAACTGGCCTGCTCGACACAAAATGTCAACCAAGCAAGCATAATGCTCCGATCTAGGGGCAATGTTGTAGCTGCTGACCATCAAATCAAACAACTTCAAGCTCTCATTTACCTTGCCTGCATGCGCACAGGCAGATAGCAAGCTAAGAAATGTTATACCATCTGGTTTGAAGCCGTGCACCACAGTCTGGTTGAAGAAATCAAGAGCTTTCTCATAGAGACCATGCTGTGCGAATGCAGCAATAATGGTGTTCCATGAGACGAGGTCTGGACACTCAATTTGTTTGAACGCTAACTCGGCATCAAGGATTGCACCACATTTACTGTACATGGTAATCAAAGCGTTATATAGGGAGAGGTTTGATTCAAATCCATGTTTAATAATGAGCAGATGAGCTTGTTTTCCATCTTTAAGAGATGTAAGACTAGAACAGGCAGTCAGAACCGAAACAAGGGTCCATTTATCTGGATGCAGACCAATCTTAAGCTTTTGTGAGTGTAACTTCAGTGCTTCCTCTCCACCGCCATTTTGTGCATAGCCTGTAAATGAAAACAGGCATGTCAGGGGACAAGTGATTAGGACAATGCTTTAAAAACCGACACAACCACAACAAACTAGTTAAGGTCTCGAAAAAAATTTGAACAAGTGAAAGCCTGCTAAATTAGGACAATGCTTTAGAAACTCAAAGTAACATTTCCTAAACATCAGACGAGGCAGATGCTGACCTAATTTTACTAGTAAGTGCTAGCAAACCAATGTAACGAGCTCAAGTAAAATACCCAACTAAGAAATTTTAGGTATATCGTGATGGATGAGTAATTGCACATGGCATACCTGTTATCATTGCATTCCAAGAGACATGATCCTTGCGCTGAATCTGATCAAATAATGCTCTCGCATCTTCCATCTTTCCCTCCTTAGAATACCCCGTGAGCATAGCTGTCATTGAAACCGCATTTTTCTCCGGCATCTGCTCATACAATTCCCGTGCTTCATCAAATTTGCCGTTCTCGACATACCCACTGATCAGCACTGTCCAAGAAACAGCATTCTTGCGAGGCATGCAGTCAAACAGTGCCCTTGCCCGCTCTATCTCTCCTTTCATCGCGTACCCATCAATCATTGCAGTATAAGAAATAACATTCCTCTTCGGCATGTCTTGAAATATCCTACTAGCTTCCTCCAGCCTATCACATTTCACAAACCCCGAAATCATAGCGTTCCAAGAAGCAATATTTCTTTCTGGCATCTCCCGGAAGTACATGAAAGCCTCGTCGACCATCTCATTCTCGACACTCCCGGCTAACATGGAATTCCAGGACACCACATTCCGAACAGGCATCAGCCCAAACAATCTCTTGGACTCTCCAAAATACCCATTTTTCCAGTACCCAGTAATGATGGCGTTCCATGTAACTACGTCTTTTGTGGGCATTTCATCGAACAATTGGCGGGCGGCTTCAATCTTTCCCGCTCGTGATAACACACCAATCTTGACATTGCAAGTATATACATCATAAGTTGAGAAAAGCTTCAACCGTGGAGAAATCAAGCAGTGAAGGATGCAACAAGTATCTGCACTGAAATTGACATGGGCACGGACACGGACAGGAAATCGAACAAATCGCATTAAACAGGCAACGTAAACATGATTATTAGCGGCTTTGGCAAAACCCCTTATTAACTTTCCTTCAGTGAATAAGGTTGGGATAGTTTTGGAAAATTTGACAAATCTCCGAGAATTATGAGGACTTATGTATTATGCAACTCTGCCTGTGTAAGTTTATCTTACATTGCCGGTCCCAAACCCGGGTAAAGGAGGAGGGGAAGGGCGTCAGGGTGCGTTTGGTACGTGGGACGGGACGGGACGGAACGGGACGAGGCGTTCCGTCCCTCGTTTGGTGCGCCAAAAATGGGTGGAACGGGCTGTTCCACGGGACAGATTTTGGGTGTTTTTGCGTCCCACCTCCACCCCCTGGAACGGGTTTGTTCCACGTCTGTGGAACACAATGTTTTACCATTTTAAGACAAATATACCCCATGTCTTTTTCAAAAATTACACCTTCGTTCCGTCCCGTCCCATTCCGTTCCGTCCCGTCCCGTCCCGTCCCGTCCCGTCCTGTCCCGTTCCGTCCCGTCTGCGTACCAAACACACCCTCAGGTAATCGACAGCCGGCACTCCTCGGTTACGTCGAATCATTATGAAAATGAATCCAGAACGAAATCGCGCTAAAGCTAGAGCGTCACCCGTAAGTGGCGCGCTGTGTGGCCCGAGCACAGTGATAAGTGAGCAAGGGTCGCTGTATCTCCATCGGCACTCGGATGCAGTGTTAAATGAGCAAGGGGGCCATAGAAACTTCTTTTCGAACGACTCCACTCAAAGTTGTTTGGGAGCATATGCTCCTATCAACTTTACACAGGACACACAAAAGAAGTACTTTGATCCTATTGGATGGGGGAGGGTGAAGAAGCTATGACAGAAGGGTAGAGTTCAAGAGAGTAGAATGCGTTTAGGAACGTGGAATATAGGAACCTTAATGGGAAAATCTATGAAAGTAGTGGAAGTTATGGTGAGGAGAAGGATAAATATTATGTGCCTACAAGAAACTAAGTGGGTTGGTCTTAAGGCAAAGGATCTAGAAAACTCAGGGTTTAAACTTTGGTATTCGAGCACAAATAGAACAAGAAACGGTGTTGGCATCATTGTGGACAAGACCTTGACACAAGATGTTGTAGATGTCAAGAAGGTAGGAGATAGAATCATGGCAATCAAGATTGTAATAGGACAAGAACTCATCAATGTGATTAGTGCGTACGCACCTCAAGTAGGGTTGGATACGAGTTCGAAGGAGAAATTTTAGGAAGACCTTGGAGACTTGGTGCAAGGAATTGCCCAGACAGAGAAGTTATTTATAGGAGAAGATTTAAATGGACACATGGGCAGGGAGACAGGCAACTATGGAGGTTTTCATGGTGGCCATGGTTTTGGGGAGAGAAACGAGGATGGGGAAGCTATCTTGGATTTTGCAATGGCATATGATCTCTTCTTAGCCAACACCTTCTTTAAGAAGAGAGAAGAACATGTGATCACCTACAAGAGTGGGTCGTCAAAAACACAAATAGATTTTCTTGTAATGAGGAAAGGGAATCGTATAACTTGTAAGGATTGCAAAGTTATACCGGGAGAGAGCTTGGCTAATCAACATCGTCTGTTGGTGATGGATGTACATATCAAAAGAGTGAGAAAAAAGAACAAGACTTGTAAGTGCCCAATGACTAGATGGTGGAATCTAAAATGAGAAAAACAAGCCATTTTCAAAGAGAAAGTAATCATCCAGTGTGTGTGGGATAGAAAGGGGGAAGCTAGCCAAAGGTGGGATTTCATGGCTAGTTGTATCCGAAAAGTAGCAAAAGAGGTATTAGGAGAGTCCAAGGGCTTTGCTCCACACCAAAATGAATCTTGGTGGTGGAATGAGGAGGTACAAACAAAGGTGAAGGCTAAGAAGGAATGTTGTAAAGTCTTATACAAGGATATGACCAATGAAAATGGTGAAAGGTATAGAAGAGCGAAGCAAGAGGTGAAGAAAGTTGTGAGAGAGGCAAAGAAAGTTGTGAGAGAAGCTAAGTTAGCGGCTTATGATGATATGTATAAGCGACTAGATACCAAAGAAGGAGAGTTGGATATCTATAAACTAGCTAGAGCAAGGGAAAAGAAGACAAGGGACCTAAACCAAGGTGCATCAAAGATGAGGATGGAAAGGTTCTTGCTACAGAGAACGCGGTCAAAGACAGATGGAGAGGTTATTTTCATAATCTTTTCAATGAAGGATATGAAATGAGTACTTCTTTAGGGGAGTTGAGTAACTCAGAAGAGTGTAGAAACTACTCATTTTATCGTCGAATCAGGAAGGAAGAAGTGGTTGTAGCTTTGAAGAAGATGAAGCATAGAAAAGCAGTGGGCCCAAACGATATACCGATCGAAGTGTGGAAAGTCTTGGGAGAGACAGGTATAGCATGGCTCACTGACCTTTTCAATACGATTTTGAAAATGAAGAAGATGCCAAATGAGTGGCGAAAGAGCACTTTGGTGCCTATCTACAAGAATAAGGGCGACGTACAAAATTGCATGAACTATAGGGGTATTAAACTAATGAGTCATACAATGAAGCTCTGGGAGAGAGTCATTGAGCATAGATTGAGGCAAGAGACACGGGTTTCGGACAACCAATTTGGGTTCATGCCAGGGCGCTCAACCATGGAGGCAATCTATCTCTTACGAAGATTGATGGAAAGATATAGAGATGGGAAAAAGGATTTACACATGGTCTTTATAGATTTAGAAAAAGCGTATGATAGGGTCCCAAGAGACATTCTTTAGAGGATTTTAGAGAAGAAAGGAGTACGAGTAGCATATATCCAAGCTATAAAGGATATGTATGAAGAAGCAAAGACTGCCGTAAGAACTCATGAAGGACAAACCGAAAGCTTCCCCATAACTGTAGGATTACATCAAGGCTCATCCTTAAGTCCTTACCTTTTTGCGTTGGTAATGGATGAGTTAACAGGACATATTCAAGATGATATTCCTTGGTGTATGCTTTTCGCAGACGATATAGTGTTGATAGATGAAACTCAAGAATGGGTAAATGCGAAGCTTAACCTTTGGAGAGAAGTGTTGGAATCTAAAGGTCTTCGCCTAAGCCGATCAAAGACAGAATATATAGAGTGCAAGTTCAGTGCAAATGGAGGCCAAAATGAGTTAGGGGTGAGGATCGGAGATCAGGAAATACCAAAGAGCGATCGTTTTCGCTACTTAGGATCTATCTTGTAAAAGAACGGAGAATTAGATGGAGATCTCAACCATAGAATACAAGCTGGATGGATGAAGTGGAAGAGCACATCTGACGTGTTGTGTGATCGCCGTATGCCACTGAAGCTCAAGAAAAAATTTTATAGGACGGCAATAAGGCCGGCAATGCTGTATGGCACAGAATGTTGGGCGGTGAAGCATCAACACGTACACAAAATGGGTGTAGCGAAGATGAGGATGTTTCGTTGCATGTGTGGGCACACAAGAAAGGATAAGATTAGGAATGAAGATATCCGAGGTAAAGTAGGAGTAGCCGAAATTGTAGGAAAGCTGAGAGAAAATCGGTTACGGTGGTTTAGACATGTGCAAAAAAGGCCTACTGACGCTCCGATTAGAAGATGCGACTACAAGACAGAGGTTCAGGGCCGAAGGGGTAGAGGAAGACCTCGGAAAACTTTAGAAGAGACTCTAAGAAAAGACTTAGAGTACTTGGATCTAACGGAGGACATGACACAGGATCGAGCACAATGGCGTTCTAAGATTCATATAGCCGACCCCACTCAGTGACTTGAATTTTTCAAGTCTCCAACCGAGAAGTTTTCCTCACTCGGGAAATTAAGGGAACACTACCTCAACCTACATGTTCCACTCACAAAGCTTCAACATACAAGCTTCAACAAAAGAAAAAATCAAAGAACTTAGTGAAGAAAGCTTTGATGTATTTAACACAATACGTTGAAATGAAGCAAAGCTTATTTATAGATATCTCCGATAAGTTACAAATATGTACATATACATGAGTCAAAATAAACAAACAAGAGGGAGCCTTTACAAAGGTTGCTTAGGAGAAGTCTCAGCAGTCGGTAGAGCCTCAGAAAGAGAAGGCACCGGAGGGGGATCATTTGGAGCCTCAGTACTGGACAGAACCCTAGAAGGAGGAGGCATCAGAGGTTGATCATTTGGAGCTTCATTATGCAGTACAGCCCCAAAAAACGAAGGCAATAAATGCCTTTGGAACAAACCCACAAACCGCTGATGATCAAGTAAAACCTGACCATCAGATTCCTTCATCTGGTCAACCTTCATCTTCATGTTTGTAGCATAGTCATGTGCGTGCCGGTGCAACTGTTTATTCTCATGCTTGAGCCCTCTAATCTCCTGTTTGAGACTCATCACTTCAGCCGCCAATGATTCAACTTGGCGGGTTCGAGCAAATAGGCGTTGGGCCATATTAGACACAGAACCTACACACTGAACACTCAGAGCCAAAGAATCCTTAACAGCTAACTCATCAGACCGTTTGGAAAGTAGTATGTTATCTTTGGGAGTGAGAAGGTTCCTAGCCACCACCGCAGTGGTCATATCATTCTTCATCACGAAATCCTCAACGGTAAGAGGACCAGTAGGGGATAAGAAGGATGGGCGCCATATGTTATCTGGAGAAGGCGTGGTTGCCTCTTCAACAAGGTTCAAGTCAAAACGACGGTCGGATGGGCCAAACATTTTCAAAGGTGTTGAAGAGAGAAGAGGTCGGACAAATCAAGATCTTAGAAGTGCAAGAAGGGAGCTTCTACTGGTGGAGATTCAAGTGTGCTTTGGAACTTAATGTCAGCCTTTATAAAAATCTGCACTCGACGGAGCTTCAGAAATCGAAGAGGCGCCTATCCAGAAATCGAAGAGGCGTTTGCTTTCTCAAAAGTTGGGCTGCTCAGAGACCATGAGGGCCGATCTCAGAAATCGAATAGGCGTTTGCTTTCTCAAAAGCTGGGCTGATCGAAGACCACGAATGCCGATCTCAGAAATTGAAGAGGCGCTTGCTTTCTCAAAAGCTGGGCTGCTCAGAGACCATGAGGGCCGATCTCAGAAATCGAAGAGGCACCTGCTTTTCAGCCTTGTCAGCACCTGTCACATGCACACTCAACTTTGCTGAAATTACGGGCATTCTGTTGAAGATTTCTGGTGAAGTAGAAAGCACGTGAATCTTACTGTTCAATCATCCACTTTCCACATGCACCATCAGCTCATGGGTACCACAGATAACTTTGCCAAAGATCTCTGACAAAGTTTAGACATGTAAAGCTTGCAGCTCCCACTACATCGCTATGACCAAGAAAGGTAAAAGAATAGTAAAGAAACAACACTAACAAAGTTTAGACACATAAATTTTGAAGGTCTAGCTACCATATTATTACCCACAAGGGTAAAGGAACAGCACCACTGCTGGATAATTGGAAAGTCCCTGTGTGTCAACCTCTGTGCTCCATGGCAAGGTAGACTAGCAAACATGCCCAACCTTTACTCATATTCGAGAAAACACTCCCAACAAGATTGCTTGCTCCAAAATCGAAGAGGCACCGCCCTTCAAATCTTGAGAGCCAGACTCCCAACATGATTACTTTCTCAAAAATCGAAGAGACATCGCTCTCCGAATCTCGAGAACCAAACTCCTAGCAGGATTGCTTTCTCAAAAATCGAAAAGGCACCGTTCTCCGAATCTCGAGAGCCAGATCCCCGACAGGATTGCTTGTTCGAAAACCGAAGAGGCACCGCTTTCTCAACTTCGAGAGCCAGATCTCCTTGGATAAAGCTTGTTTGTAATCTTCACACGCAACATCAGCTTTCCAGATACCACAGACCACTTTTTCGAAGTACTCTGACACACGTGAAGCTGGCAGCTCCCACCACCGTGCTATGACCAAGCAGGGTAAAGGAATAGCATTACTACTTGTTGTTAGGGAGACTCCTATATATGTCGACCTCCATCTTCAACGGACAGGCAGACCTGCAAAAATGCTCAACCATTCCTCATATCTGAGAAGGCACTCCCAACGAAGCCTCTCGAAATACTCAACTTTCTTTCCCCCCGATAATACCTTTGCAAACAAGCTCCACTAGAGCAAGAATATCTCATATCATCAGGGTTAAAAGTAAGAGTATCCCATATCATGTTTTTTCCCTGTCTTTTCCTTTGGCCTTGTTCTTACCTGCAAGACAAGGAGAAAGAGAGCAATCAGTCAGCACTTGGAATCAAGCTTCCAGTCAGGAACTGACTGCTTGGAACCCCTTACCTGATTACTTACCTAGCATTGCTCTCGAGTACTCATCTTCAACATCTTATGCTTCCAGAGAAGATACCACATCTGCCTGAGGAACAGATAGGGAAAGTGAGAAGGATACAAGGAAGCATGTGGAGACAAGCGTAACAGAACACATGACGATACATCAACTACTTTGTCAACAGCAAAAGTATCTCATATCAGCAGGGTCGAACGTACTCTAGATTTGATGGACTTGTTTTGACCCTCAAATTCTTCAGTCAACCTTATACTCTGGAGGAAACCAGAAAACCCTCCAGCCCAGTTCAAGAATAAGCCTGTGGAAAGTTACTTCTTCAAAAGCAAAAGTATCTCATATCATCTATTCTCCTTTTTCTTCTTTTTATCCTTCATGCTGCCTGCAAGATAGGGAGAATGAGAACAATCAGCCGGAACTCGAAATCAAACTTCTGATCTGGGACTGATTGCTTGGAGCTTTAATTGCTTACCTTGTCTGTCACCTCTTTCAGCAGATCCCCTAGCTCGGCGACTTGGGGGACTCTTACTACATGGTTTGTATCACGCTTGACCAAGCCTGAAACTACAAGTAAGCTTCAAGTGAAATTGATACATTACCTTGTGCATCTCCATCAGTTAAAGATACCACCCCTGGATGAAGGAAGAGTACTTCCAGAGGAGATGTCACATCTACCTATGAGACAGATAAGGCAAGTGAAGACGATACCACACTTCGGTACTTAGAAGTTTCGTGATGACGAGATCATTCTCCCACAATATTTCCTAATGTCATTTGTACTAAATCATTCACTTGTACTCACTAAAAGAGAGCTTGAACCTATGTACTTGTGTAAACCCTTCACAATTAATAAGAACTCCTCTACTCCGTGGACATAGCCAATCTGGGTGAACCACGTACATCTTGTGTTTGCTTTCCTATCTTTATCCATTTACATACTTATCCACACTAATGACCGGAGCAATCTAACGAATATCACAAACTTAATACTTTCTGTTGTACCAAAGTCCTCACTGATTTTGTGCATCAACAATCCTTAAGTCTTTACCTTTTTGCGTTGGTAATGGATGAGTTAACAGGACATATTCAAGATGATATTCCTTGGTGTATGCTTTTCACAAACGATATAGTGTTGATAAATGAAACTCAGAAGGGGTAAATGCGAAGCTTAACCTTTGGAGAGAAGTGTTGGAATCTAAAGGTCTTCGCCTAAGCCGATCAAAGACATAATATATGGAGTGCAAGTTCAGTGCAAATGGAGGCCAAAATGAGTTAGGGGTGAGGATCGGAGATCAGGAAATACCAAAGAGCGACCGTTTTCGCTACCTATGATCTATCTTGCAAAAGAACAGAGAATTAGATGGAGATCTCAACCATAGAATACAAGCTGGATGGATGAAGTGGAAGAGTGCATCCGACATGTTGTGTGACCGTTGTAGGCCACTGAAGCCCAAGGGAAAAAATTTATAGGACGGCAATAGGGTCGGCGATGCTGTATGGCTCAGAATGTTGGGCGGTGAAGCATTAACACGTACACAAAATGGGTTTAGACATGTGCAAAGAAGGCCTACTGACGCTCCGATTCGAAGATGTAACTACGGGATAGAGGTTCAGGGCTGAAGGGGTAGAGGAAGACCTAGGAAAACTTTGGAAGAGACCCTAAGAAAAGACTTAGAGTACTTAGATCTAATGGAGGACATGACACAAAACCGAGCGCAATGGCATTCTAGGATTCATATAGCCGACCCCATTTAGTGGGAAAAGGCTTTGTTGTTGTTGTTGTTGTTGTATGTATTATGCTTCTTTGTGGACCGATAAGAACTAGAAACTGTTATGAGATGACGTTCCTGAGCTACTCAAGCTTCCACTTTTGATAAGTCTGCCGGAACTGTTATAGGGATTAATGTTCCAACTTAGGGCCATGCCTTTTGTTCTTTAAACTGATTTTGTTATGCTTTAAGAATAATTAATTGTAAAATAAAGCACTTAAGCGTTTAATAAACTGTATTTTTTATGTGCTATAAGTATGAAAAATAGACTCTTTTCGCCTCTTTGGTTAAGTAATTTTAATATAAGAGTGATAATTATATATAATGACAAAAATAAATATAATAGTGGGGGTAGTGGCAACGATAGTTGCAGGGGTAGTTGCCATGGTGACAGCGTTAATGGTGGGTGTGTATCGTGGTGGTGCCAATAATAGGATGTCGTAGTTGAGGTGTAGAGTTAGCAGTGATGTCAGCCTAGCAGTGGCGGTGATGGCAGTGGCAGGGGTTGCAATGGCAAAAACCGTTGTGGTAATGACGGCAGAGGTGTAAGGTTGGTGATTGCAGTTGTAGGTGGTGGCAACGGTGGAGGATTTTTATTTGTACAAATGGTACTTCGAACTTGAAATGAACATGCAGTAACTAATGATATTTTTTTATCCTTTGAGTTGTACTTTCCAGGAGAATCAGACCTTCCCATCCTTGACGGTTCCCTATATTCCAGTAGTGTTAGTACTAGAGTCTAACAGTAACATTCTTCCCTTGCAGTACTTTTGAGACATGAAATCGAATTTATAACGACACAGAGTAGACACTTGGTTACAACGATTCAACAAATCTTTGATGAACATGAACATACGGATGCGATGCAAGGCCAAAACGTGTTATTCACCAATCATCCAACGCCCACAACAAATAACGGAACAAGGAGATATAACAAACTAGACTAGATTAGACGAAATATTGTTCAACAGTCAGGCCGCAGACAACCAAATGAACAAAAAAACACAAATTAAATGTTGGACCAACAGACGCAGGTTCCACATATTCTACAATACAAACCAACCAAAAGAAGAGCAATTCTTAAAAGATTGTTTTTGCATTAACCATAATATTCACTACATCTTGTACCAAACCCTACCCCACCCCTATATCATTTACCACAAAAACACCTCCTTCCGCCCACAGATGCATTTTACATACCACCCCTTCAATCCCATCTGCAGCCATAACAACAGCCCTCAACGTTGCAAGACAGGCGCATCACTTAAGCACGCTCACCCCTGATCCTCCTGGCAAGCTGGATATCCTTCGGCATGATGGTAACCCGCTTGGCATGGATGGCGCAAAGGTTGGTGTCCTCAAACAGACCCACAAGGTAGGCCTCAGCAGCCTCCTGCAGTGCCAACACCGCATGGCTCTGGAAACGCAGATCAGTCTGCAAAGACACAAAACCCATATCAGCACATTTATTCATTGAAACCATAACCAAATCACCAAGTTACCATAACAGCTCAAACAATAATACCTTGAAATCCTGGGCTATTTCACGAACAAGCCTCTGGAATGGCAACTTCCTGATCAAGAGCTCAGTACTCTTCTGGTACTTGCGGATTTCACTACACAAAACATTCCAAACAATGCATAATTCAGCCTAAACTGCATACCCATTAAGAATCAACAAAATAAAATTTGAAAATTATGAACCAACAAAAGAAAGAGGGTCAATTGACTTACCGAAGAGCGACAGTACCAGGGCGGTATCTGTGGGGCTTCTTGACTCCTCCAGTGGTTGGTGCAGACTTACGAGCAGCCTTGGTAGCAAGTTGCTTCCTGGGAGCCTTTCCTCCAGTAGACTTACGAGCAGTTTGCTTGGTACGGGCCATCTAAACACATACAGAAAATGGAGAGCAATACATTGAATCACATAAACTCTTTCTTTTTACCAAAAGCAAACCCTCTGTTTTTCAGGCAAAAATATGAAGCAAATATTCCGAGCAACCAAACATAACTGCTACAATTACGGATCCAAATAACATTTAGAGAAATCTTAGGTTTTCCGATAATCCCAAAGCATCAACCAAACAAAGAACCCAGAAGACCCAGTCCCAAATCCCTAATCTTTACATTGGACTACCACGAACAATGTAAAACCCTAAACCATAACATTAAAATACCATAAACAACCTCAAATCCCTAGATCTTCACATAAAAAAACGATAGCAATGTAAACCCTAAATCAGAAACTATAACTCCGATAATGCAATTAAAAACAAAAAAACAAGAAAAAACCTAAATCCACATCAAACTCATAAGCAAACCGAATCGAGAACGATAAGCAAACCCTAATTTAGGTTCAGAAAAATTAAATAAATATTTGAAAATTTAACACATAATTCGAACCTTTGTTTGCTTGGCGCTCTGTTTATCTCGGTCTTCTCCGTCTTCGAATGAACCAAAGATTCCAACGTTTAAGAGGTTAAGGGGTATATATACGTGCGACTGTAAACTCTCTGGGAGATCCGACGGATGCGATTCATTATCCGTGTGTTTTCTCTTAGTGGTATCTAACGGTTATGAATGGGCGTAGCTGTGTTTTCTCACTTTCAATATGCGGTTGTGATTCGATTTTAGGTTGGTGACGCGGATCCCTAATGACTAATTCTGGCTTCCTATTGGTCGACTTATTTTCATATGGATACGAAGTTTTGCAAAATTTTGTTTTAAACGGGGAGTTGAATTATTGGAAGGGAAAAACGTTGCCGTTAGTTACCGGCAAAAATGAAAAATGTTGTTCACCAAAAAACCAAAAAAATGAAAAATGTTAGGTGGGAATTTTTAATTTTAAAGTTAATATTATACTGTAGAGTGACTTTTGGTACCGTTTGGTACGCAGTCGGGACGGGACGAAACGGAACAGGACGGAACAGATGATGTAAATATTGAAAAAGATAAGGAGAAATTTTGTCATAAAATGTTATAAATTTGTGTTCCACAGATGTGGAAGGGGTCGTTCCAAGGGGAAGAGGTGGAACGAAAAATCAGCCAAATTTCGTCCCATAGGACAACCTGTTCCACAGTTTTTAAGCGTACCAAACGTGGAACGGAACGACTCGTCCCATTCCGTCCCGTCCCGTCCCACGTACCAAACGGTACCATTTGAGACGGTGCAAATTCCTTTAACAATAATAGAATTTCTTAATTAAAAGAATAGAATCACGGATGCATTTCTCACCATCACATTAATTTTTTGATATACCATCTGACTCGAAGCAAAAAGTATGCTACTGCCACATGTGTTACTAGAAGTGCATGTTAAGGAAGATTAATCTATCATCAATATATATTAAAAGACCCCTATATTTAAAATAAAAAATAAAATAAAGACGTCTCAAGTACAAATTCTTTAGGAACCAAGCCGCACTCACAATCCCTATTCGCCTTGGTTTGGTGTCATGATTTCTATGCGATGGTGGCAAGTGCTGTAGACAACTAATTTTCAGATCGCTAAAAGAATGCTTTTAACTATTTTGCAAAATATTTTAACAAGTGCTAAATTCATAAGTAATTGTTAAATTGGAAAGCTAGGAAACAACAAGCTGACCTTTTGTGATTTAGTTTAGGATTTGACTACAATACTACATCTCACTCAGTAGTACACATTGTATGTAAGATCCAACCATTCTAAAGGTCCAAAAGCCAAAAAATGGTCTGATTTGATCAAAAGTTCATCTTCAACCGATGACTGAGCTATAATTTTATGGAGTCACCATTATTTGGTCAAGGGGTCATTAGGATGGCCAAATGTAGCCCCCTCTTAGCCCTTTTTTGGGACACAGCTCCTCAAATACAATAATTTATTCAACTTCAACAATTGGAATTGAAAACATCCAAATGTAGGTTAATTAAATTAACCAATCAATTTAAAGTATAAACTTAAAATTAATAAATTATTGAGCGGGCTATATTTAGCTTTTTCGATTGGATAATGTATATGAATATGGCTCGATATTGTTCATTTAAAATAATTTTTTGACAATCCCCAAAGTCTCATTTTAAATTTCCATCATTTTCATTGAAAGCAACCGATATCGATATATTTATTCGATATATCCGTTGATATTTTCATAAATTTGCATTTTGATATTTCCACTAATACAGATATTTTAAACACTATTTGTAAGTGAGAGATATTTTGTTTGATTATCGCCAAAAATAAATATGAACCAAATTATTAGAGGCATCCCCAATGGGGGCTTTATCCTCTATGAGGCTACTACATTTTAAACCTTAGTGAAAAAATTTCATCCCCAATGAGCCAGAAAATGGGATTCGATCCACCACTTTGGCTAGCAACTTCCTTTTTTGGATAACATAAAATTAGTCTACATCTAGCCCAAAAAACAGTGCGTCCCACGAGAAAAGTAGCAATTCATGTTAGCCAAATTTTATCACTCTCCCTTTACTTGCGAATACTTATACTCTCATTTTATTCTTTTTTTAATTTTTTTTTCTTACATATTTTTGTTCCAAAGATCCTCCCACATTTTTTTTGTATGTTTAATGCTTAAGACATAAAATGATTTAAGCTATTTTACTAAAAAGGTTCACTTTTATTAATCTAAAAAATTAGATTTCCCCCTTAAAATTCACTTTTATTAATCTAAAAGTTTAGATTTCCCCCTTAACACATCATATATATATTTTCTTGACTTAAAACCGTTTATTGGGTTTTAACAAAAAAAAAAATTCATTAAATTTGCTTTATGACTCAGATTACAAAATTTTATAGTCCTAAAATGCCCCTTATTATGTGATGAAACATTTGGTTGTGTTTGTTTGTAATTTATTGTAATTTAGCTAATTAATGATTGTTTTAACTTCCATAAGAAATTTCAAATTGATTTCATCAACATTGGTGGGTAAAATTTTCAAATATGTTTTTCAAAATTATGTGATACTAATTTACCAATTGGTGCTAGGTAAATTGTTGTGTTGTACATAAAAATCAAATTATTTCAGAAGGCGAAGTAGGGGTTTGTTTCAACAAATGAAATTGAGATAAGAGAATATAATCTAACAAACGGTTCATAAGTGATGGAATCTAACTTTGTCAAAGTTTGAACTTTTTTAGGTTTAAAGATTAATAAATAAATAAAATTAAAATAACACGTTCAAAAATCAACTTAAAAAAAGTTGACACACACAAAAAAAAAAATTATTATTGCAATCAAATCTACATAAATAAATATATAGAGCCCGAAAGAAATAGCTCATCATTAGGAGAAATTCTTTTATAAAGCCCCAAAGATTTTTCGGAGCTCTAAAATAAGCTATATCCACCACTTTTCCAGTCCTATATAGGGCCCCATTGGAAATGCTCTTATAGCTAAGACCCTTGTGAGGTTGGGTCCACTCTCTTTACCCTATAAAATTAATAATATCGTATATTAAAAAAAAAAAAAAATATATATATATATATATATATATATATATATATATAAATCCATGATTTTCCTTAGCAGTACGTACTACATACTATGAAAGAAAAAAGATCATGCTATCCACACTCATTCTTTATGATGTGCTCTCGTATTACTAGTTTGGTACTAAGATGCTTTTATAAAAAGTGGGTATAAAAAAAACTGAGCTAGAAAAGGTATTTGATAAACACTTAAAAACAACTTATTTTCACAGTTTTGGGTGAAAAAAAGCTTAAAACGTAAAACAACAAAAATGAGCTTACCCTCACAACACAGCAGAAGCAATTTTTTTTTTCAAAACACAACAATACCAAACGAGCCATTAGTCCTGTTGGTAACTGTTAGCGGTTAGCTCTTTGCTCTTAGCCACTTGCTCTTTGAGGGAGGGTTAGGTATGAGAAGTTTACTTTTCACACACCTCTTTCAATTTTTGATTGTTGGATTAAATAAAATGAAGAAGACCAATAGCAAAAAATTAATAAGAGTATGTAAAAGGTAAAAATAAGTGTACGAAAAATCCAGCCAACAAAGTTGTGCAAAATACGGTATTATTAGTACATTATTATGGAGCAATCTCTATCAAATGTATCAAACCAGACTTTCCCTTTCCAACTCCCTCAAATACACTAAACAAATAAATTAATAAAAAAGAAGGTGTTTAAACAAAATACAAAACACAAAATACAAGCCAAAAAACTCAAATCACATTGTGAAGTAGCAGTAGCAGAGGCCATTCAAAAATTCCTCTGAGAACCATAAGCTTCAACAAGACCGTTAAAATCGGCGTCATGAGAGGTTAAAATAATTTAAATTTTGTTTCACTAGCTGATTTTCTTTTACAAAGGTATTGACAATTATATGTAATTTGAAGATTCACATGGAAAAGTTCACACCCTATAAGGATCAGACACCAACCTAAACACAATAACAGCACCCATTACACATCAGCCGATTAGTATCTTCTCAAACCCCCCTCCCCCCAGTAAGCCAATTCATTTATCTGTGCTGTGGTCACACCGGATCCAGGAGACCTATACTTACAATCTAGCTTTACTATCTAGCTTTACTATCTAATTAGGTAATCATGTGTCAACAAAGTGAAAATAGTCAGAGACGCTGAGGTGCTTTGCAAGCCTGTGGACAGCAGACCGCACAACTTCAGAATCTGGAGAAACGGGATTGGGAAGAAGAGGTAGGCAAACCGGCAAATGCTGCTCCCTATCTTCAGGAGGGCAGAAGAAAGAAAGCACAGCTCTGCAGAATATAAATCTGGAAGTAGGAGCATTATGTAAGCATTTCTGCTATTTTGACTTTTAAACAAAATAATTAAAACAACGAAACACCAAGACAATTGCTATTATCTCTCATTTCCCATCATTAAGGCAAATGCAGTAAGATAGCGACAATGCTAAACATAACAAATTACAGAACCAGATATTTGTTGCCTTATATTCCTTGGCAGACTGGGGAAGATATGTACCTCAGAATAAGTCGCCGCAAAAAAGGATCTGATAGAACTTGTGCCCATACCAGATCGAGGCTTCTTGTTGTACAAAGAATAACTTCCCACTCAGAGAAGGCAGCCGAGAGTATGCTTTCAGCATTGCTATAAACCTCCTGAAAGCAGAAAAAATCAATTGGAACAACTAAAATAAAATGGACAGTCAGCAAGTACTGCAGTCCTTGCAATTAACTTACTGCTTCGGTATCAGAAGAGGAGAATCCAACTAATTGGCAGAATGCTGCCAAGGGAGCAGTCAAGAAAAAGGTAAACTGACTTCCATTTTGCGTTAAATCAGCATCAGCTGGATTCTTGAATGCTGGTCTCAAAGGTGAAAGAAGCAGAGCAGCCGTCTCTCCTCTTTCCGCTCCATGTAAAACCTGAAATCATTCATCAGCAGAATGTAAGTATTTTCACTGACAAACACCGCTCAGATGCAGATCAACTCAATCCACCGTCTCAAACATCAGGTAATGAACGAAGACCATAAGATGGAGAAACCTTCTCCAATCCCATCAAAATGACCAAGAACCATGAACAGAAGTTGGCATTTAGGGAGGGAATGGGAGGGCCAATATATCAGAAGACTTTTCCACAAGTGCAACACTAGAAAGATTCACTAGCCATCGACACTCCTTTGAAGTTAGATGCCAAAACATATTTGAGCCAGAAGGGCTTCAAGGTTGTTAGGGATGTACGTGTTTCCAATAACAATTACCGAGTAAAACATTGCTGGTTCCAGTAACTTAATAATTTACTCTCAACATTTCAAAACTTACTCCAAGAACAAAGAAATGTAGACCCCATAAAATGAAATTAAAACAATAACCATAAAATGTTAAAAAACATTTTGGGATAAAGGAAGAAAATCTGATTTGTAACTACACTCCACTGTAAAAACATGCAACCACAGAATTCATGCACAAGTTTTGACAAACCTGCCTTGAATGCATGGCTGTTGTCGCTATCTATTACCAAGAAAAGAGGTCTACGAGTAAAAGGAATTATATCGCCAGGGTAAAGGTTATTCAAACCTGAAATTAAAAAAAACGTAAAACTAATATAAGAGTGGAACAATAACATAGGGAAGACAACAAATAAATAAATGACTTAAACAGGTTACTGCGCACAAAAGTAGCCAAAATAAAACAAGGCAGCATATGGATGCATTACAGGAACCTACCACCATTTCCTCTAGGACCAAACCACAGATATTGATCATAATAGCCACTTGACTCTCCCTTGTTATTTATACATGATTCAGGCAGAAACTTATTCTGATCTTGGAGAGGAGCTTTGTTTTTTGAGGACTTCTGTGATCCTCCAGAGCTGTACACCTGACTAGCATTACTGCGACCAACCTTCCCTGCACAATTGATCATCAAGTTTACTAATCTGGGATGATAAGACATGATGATTGATGAGTTGATATTTATCCGACGAAACCAAACCTGAGGCTGACAGATAAACTAGCAATATACTGTCCAGAGGAAGCTCCTCACATATTGTAGCCATCACCTGCCAATGCATCAATAACATCTCAGCATTGGCAACTAAACATTGAAAAAAGAAAATAAATATGTATATGATAGATTGAAAATTTTCACTGGCAAAGAAGCAACCAATATTTAATGGTCCCACACTACGTAGTTGCATTAAAACATTACACCATTACTTCTATTGCAGGTACATGAACGAACAGTGCAATTGGCAATGCCATTTTTCAAACAAAGGTTTAAAGAACCCCGCATGATAAAGCTGACTAAACAAATATGACATGACATTGTGTGTTCAAAACATGTGAATCCATGGGATGCATCCCTATATTTAACCTGCAAAAAGAAAGGGTGCACACATCCAGGATGAACTCCAACACAATCGGCCAATTTCAAAATGAAAAGAAAAAAAATGTGAAGACTTGGGCTCATTTTTGTAGTACAGAAAAATAATAAAAAGATTCTTCCTGTTTTTGGTAAAAATATACTTTTCATCAACCAAAACCCTCATCATACCAATGAAATGGAGACCAAGGGGCCGGGGCATTCATTGGCATTTCAACTAACAAAGTAGGGACTAGTAAGACATGAAGGCTCACACTCTAGTGTTTCTTCTTTTACCACAGAATTAATGATAACAAAGCAAAGGTTAAAATACATGTAACTAGTTTTTCAATATTTTTGTTTTCAAACCAAAATAGACGTGAGGCTTCGACCAAAATTTTATTAATATACCTTAAATCAGCCATACCTTTTGTAAATCAATTAACATGCCAAATAGAATAAAAATATAGAATTACATTTTTTTTCTTGTGTCCTATATTTTGGATTTTTCCATTTCTGTTTGTAGTTTTGTTACTTTTTTGTCATTTTGAATGTGCATATTTCATGCATCACAGAACATGAGTTTCAAGGCTCTAAGCAGATCCCTACAGTTCCAGAGACACAGCCCTCAAATAACAAACATGACAGTAAATTTCTTTAGCACTAACCGCTATCAAATGTGTCACAGATGGCCGATAGATAACAGCTTTCCTTGGATTTGGCGGTAAACTTGGATCAGTCATGTCCGCAGCCAAGTTCATATCAATTACTCCAGATGCCGCAGAAGCCCCAGAGTGTTCAATAAAAACACCATTCTCCTTTGGTTCAACTGGACGCTTTTGGTAGAAAGACCCACTTGGCTCCCATTCCAAACATTGCAGCATTCGGTAGGTGTCCATTGTAAGTTCAGCAAATTTGACCTGCAAGTCAAAATGCATGGACATTCACATACTTTTTCCTTTGTGACAGCTGTATATTATAATCAATTCCGAAATGAATTAAAATCAATGATTAAAGATGTAAACAATCATTTATTTTTACCTCATTATGGTGATAGCTTGTTAACAATGCATCTTGAAATTTTAAGACTCTCTTTGCATGGAAACGAGCAACATATGGAAGAGATGCTGGATGTGAATCAAACAAGGTAGAGTATCGCAATGGCCTGACATTCATAAAGGCCGTATCAACTTTCATAAATCGAGCAATTTCTTGCACCACTAGCCTCCATTCTTTAAAATTAGTGTCCTGAGAAAAGATAACTCAAATGTCCAAAATCATGCAGGTAATCTAATGAAAGAACCATGCAAGAAATTATTCGAGGAACACTAATACAAGTTAACTATTTGAAGTTTGAACTAAGACATAAATAAAAGCTTATACACACATAAGCTATTTAAATTGGGACATAAGTGAATGCATAAATATTCCATCAGTAAAAATTTGATTAACTCTTGCATGTGGTTTTCAATTATTTCATTCCAAAATTTTTCAAAGAGTCCAAGCAGAAAACAAATGGGTTTCGGTGACTCGCAACTTCAAATTGCTTCACCCAACAACTTAGTAACTCCAGAGACACGCGTTGGACCTCAAGATCAACCACCCCTAAACCTGAAGAGTCCCTGTGCATCTGCATAATTCCACTGACTTCACCCTAATCCACCTGCTTCTCTCAGTCACTTTGCCCACTTGTATCTGAACTACTGGCACCATTCCTATAGATCACAGTGCATTTTAAGCAATGCATACATATCCAGAAATCACATGTCACTATTTTGAGGCAAGCCCACCATACTGTGTACACATCATTTGACTTCATTCCAGGTTTGTCCCTGATTATTTTCACTTCCATCATAATCCCCAAATCATCCTCCGCATGCATACAACAACAACAAAGTCTTATCTCACTAAGTGGGGTCGGCTATATGAATCCTAGAAGGCCTTGCCCCCGTCATGTCTTCCGTTAGAACCAGGTAGTCCAAGTCTTTTCTTAGAGTCTCTTTCCAAGTCTTCCTAGGTCTTCTTTTACCCCTTTGGCTTGAGCCTTTGTCTCGTAATCACATCTTCTAACCTGAGCATTTGTAGGTCTTCGTTTCACATGTCCAAACCACCTTAACCGATTTTCTCCCATCTTATCTTCAATTTCGGCTACTCCTAATTTAACTCTGATATCCTCGCTCCTAATCTTGTCCTTTCTCATGTGCCCACACATCCAACAAAGTATTTCCATCTCCGTACGCATGAGATGCTAAATTTAGTCTCAACTTATAAAATTTTAAATCTAGCCAATTTGTACTTGATCTGCGCTTCAATCATACACCACCAAAATTCTCATATGTTTAAAATTAGCTACCCGATGTGCTTGCAGTTGTTCTAAATTACAAAAAAATAACCAGCTCATGAGTATATTGCAAAAGAGACTTTCTATTGGCGACTGGGTTTTTCTAGATGTTCTCCCTTATCTCCCCATCAACATGATGTGGATTTCAGACCCACCTGAGCTGGTGAGCTGCCTTCCTCACGGAACAACTCAGCTGGCGGTACCACTTTCATTAAGGAGGAATTCACATCTCTTTAATAAGTTTCATAACAGCATGGAAACACTCGACTTTACGTGACAGGTCCTTTTCACTTAATAAAATGACAATTAACACATGGAAATGAATCTTAGCTTGAAAACCGAAGACAGAAGACCCTAGATTGCATATATCTAAAATGTGAAACAAAATTCAGAAGTGCAACTATAAATCACACAATTGATCCAATCACAGCAACCACCATGAAAATTTGTCCTTAAATTTGAGAAAGATTTTATCTTGGACTTGTTAGTGCACTGTATTTCCTAGAATATTAAGAACCCAGTCAAAATATTCTAATAACTTGTATGATTAATTGGTTCTCACTTCTCACTTTCTCAGACACCAAACAAATCCTAATGCCCAGAAAACAACGAGAAATTACCCGAAAATTGGCTTTGCAGTCATCAACAAGCGATTTGAACCGCTCGGCGAGAAGATGAACCGTCTCGGTCCGGTTCAAAATCAAGGAAACGAGCAAAAACCGGGCGTAGAATCTCAACTCCTTGAAGCGGACTCCGATATCCTTCTTCCCGAAACCTCTGGAACCGGTGGAGCCGTCGAAGTAGCTGCGGCTGAGAATGGCCTCGTAGAAGACGTATGCCTCGAGGAGGAATCGAGCCTCGCTGGTGCGCATGTACTGGCCGAAGTAGAGCTGGCCGATCCGGCTGGCGATCTCGCCGATTTCCCAGCGGTTGAGGCCGTCGGCGACGAGCTTAGAGCGGTTCTCCTGCTGGTACTTCCACAGGCGCATGTAGGCCTTGAAGACCTTGTGGAAGTAGTGCTGGTTGTGGAGGCGTCCGTAAGCCGGCACGTCGCGAACCCTAGCAAACTTCCGGTCGGCGCCCTCCACCAGGGCCCGGAACGTCCGCGTCACGACGTCGTTTTCGGACATGTGGCAGGGTTTAAGCGGCAGTGGAAGCAGCCTGAGTTTCAGTAATTACGGTCCCCAGAAGTCATCGGAAATGGTGTAGTAGTGTTTATAGACGATAGATAGACGGGCTAGAGAGAGAGAGAGAGAGACAGACAGACGGGCTAGAGAGAGAGAGAGAGAGACAGAGAGAGAGGGAGTGGTTAGGTGGACTTCCCAGGAATACTTAGGGCTGGTTTGATATTGCTCTCATTTGAAAAAAAACAATTGTTTTGCTGTCATGTTAGAATAAGTAGCTGTGAAATAAAGCAGCAGAGTATTTGGAAAACTTTTTTATAAAAGTGCTTTTGAAGAAAAAAACAGTATTATAGTGTTTGGTAAACTTTTATGAAAAATAAATGTGAAAAAGTTGGTTTTTCAAAGCTGGGTTTTGCAGCTTTGTGTTTTTGGCTTTTTTTACCCAAAACTGTGAAAAAAAGCTGAAGCTAAATGTTTACCAAACATAAAAAAGCTCCCAGCTTTTTTTTATAGCCATTTTTTTCAGATTCACCTCCGTACCAAACCAGACCTTAGCCCATGTCTCACATGTCAATATCATTTTATCAAAAACAATTATACAACCAATCTTGTGTTTAAATAAGAAAGCTGATTAGATTACCCGAGTATTAACCGGCTCCACACGAAAGAAAAGAAAAGAAACTTCAAGGCCAATGGCCCCGAGACGAGGAGAACCCGCAAAGCGGTCCAAACGAGTTGAGTAACTGCATACGTTATCGCTCGTTATTTAAAAGAAAAAAGTACTCAAAACTGTCCAATAGCTCAAGCCCGTTTCAAATAAACACACTAGAACCCTATAAAACTCCACTTCACACCGCCCTCTCTTTCCCATTGATTGGATCTACGTTTGCAAAGAGAAAACAAGAGAGAAATGAGTAATCAAATGGAGAGCATCAATGGTTTTTCAAACTTCAATAGGGTTTGCTGGAAAAAAATGGAGAGGTGTCGATGCTGGCCAGAGCCATCCAACAACTACATATTTTGACTTAGCCAAGTTAACTAAATAATGTGCTCATTTCTCTGCACTCATGAGATAAGATCCCCGTCAGATCCTCTTTGTGAAGATCCCAATGATCCTTTAATCATATCTTTTCATTCTATGTACGGTCAGAAATCATTTTAAATTATTTTATTTAAAATTGAACACAAACAGTACCTGACGAAAATTGACCGCACAAGATACGATGAATGAACATAATTAAAGGATTTTCGAAATCCTCACAAAGAGGATCCGGCGAGGATCCTATCTCAGCACTCATGTCGAATCTTCGTTGTTATAATTTATATGAATTTGATATACATCACCGCTTGTAATTAGAAAAAGAAAACTGATCTGGCATGAACATGAATGCAAACATTTTAAACCATATTAATATAAAATGGAAAAAGTAGATCAAACAAACACTCTGCATAATGTGATTAATCATATCGAAAAGTGTTGTCATTAATTATTATGTATCTAATTGCTCAATGAGTGAGAGGCAATGAATGTTATTATTAATTCAATAATTTTTCACAACTGTCGTGGGTAGGCCGGTCTTGAGATTTTGGAGGCCCTATGTGGGACTCAAACGGGATCCCTTATATGGTTTAAACGGTGATCAAAAGAATGAACAATTCTTATTATTACATGTATTCTATTAAATGGTGTCATATAAGAATAAGGCTTTTAAAGGTTATATGTTTAAACTTTTAAGAATTTTAATTTAGTATGATATTACTAATTGCAGATTTATTTGCAAAAGTTATGTTATATAATGAAAGAAATGTTTTTTTTTAACAAACAATGAAAAAAATTAAATTACAAATATTCAAAAAAAGAAACAAATAGTCTAGTTAAAAAAAAGGGCCCAAAATGGTTACCGACAATGCCCAATAGGAAAGAAAACCAAGCATAGCCGGAAAAAAAATCAAAATTAATAAACATAAGTAAATGTGGAGTCGAACCCGTGCCCAAGTAAATGACACAACCACTTGTTGACAACTCTGCTAAGAAAGCATTGTGATCATGTTCACGCATATATATATATATATATATATAGAGGTTTTAGAATTTGGGGACCCCAAAAAATCGAGGCCCTATGCGATCGCACACTTTGCACCCCCTCAGGGCCGACCCTGGTCTTGGGGTCTCAGCCACATACTTGTTAGATAGACATGTGGCTTCATGCATAGCAAGCAACATCGGCATGATACATATTGTCTCGCTAGCATTCTTTGGATAATGTTAAGTGACACACCCCGACCCGAAATGTCCACTAGGACCCCGAATCGGGCCGTCCTGGCCGACACCTGGAAGGTGACGAAGCCATAAAGTGTGATAATGTATAAAATGTGAATAAATTAAAACCTAAGAGTGCCTAGGTACACGAGTGCGCGGTGAGCGGATTTGGACCCATTTCATGCGTGATACAGAGCATAGGTATAGTATAGTAAGGTGATATAATGATTATACCATCATAAAAAGACATATGTGCTGAAAAGTGCCATGAATCCTCGTCGATATGGAAATTTGCTGCTAGAACCTGGAGGGGTACAAAAATAGAAAATGTGAGTGAGTGAAACAAAACTTTTCAAACCAATTCCAACTACCAAAATTAATAGCCCCTCGTCGTGATACCTGTATAATTTCCCAGAAAATAACAGGCGTGACTATAAATGAAAAATATAACCAAAATAATAGTCTTACAGTTATGCCACGTCAAATATCTCAACAAGAATAAGTAACCCAGGTGAGATAAACCAATGTGAAATGGCATGTTAGCCGGATCCACCTATCAAGTACGGTTGAATCAATATCTCATTACATACTAGCCGAAGTCACCTCACGTGACCTGTACGACTTATCAATTTCTCATCAATCAAGGCTAGCTCATAAGTCCGAAGTCACCTCTAGTGACATGTATGACATATGATGCTAGCTCATAACATATCTCATCATATATGCTAGCTCATAACATATCTCATCATATATGCTAGCATTTCATCATATATGCTAGCATCTCATCATATATGCTAGCTCATAAGTCGAAGTCACTTCCAGTGACTTATACGACTTTATCCATAGCTTAATAAGTATATCTGCACACGATTCGGAACCACCTAAAGTGGTATGTACGACATGACTGGGTATAAATAAATACGCTCAAGTGCTACGATCACGTGAAGACTGTGCGAATAATCGCAGGTCACCTACGAGTCGGAACCACCTATAGTGGTCTGTACGATAGGACTGTGCACCTACCTTGGATCCAAGGTGAGCGTAAGGTGCGGGAGGTGAACATCACGTGAAGGACTGTGCCCTGGCCAAGGGCGGGAGCACTAACACCGGGGTGGAGGTTTATGAGCTCTCAATGCATCTCAACATAACATGTACGATTCATGGGCAACCCGTACAACCGTGTCGGGGTTGCTTAAGACATAATATAGTCATGCAATAACCCCATAATGTCAACTAATACCATAAACTCGGGGTTGCTTAAGACATAATATAGTCATGCAATAACCCCATAATGTCAACTAATACCATAAATTCACATGAACTTACCTAGGTGTCCTGAGTTCACCTTCGCGCTTCCAAGCATTTACAATGATTATGTGCAGGTAATATACATATGAATATGCCATGATGCAATCAAAATTCAACCATAACATAGTATTCCCAAATATATATATAATATGGCATAAAATGCATAATCCGTAACGCCCTACTCCCGAACTACTTATTTTCGGAAATAATTATCGATGATAAGCCCAACTAGATACTACTTTAATTAACTATCATTACTTACGTTTCCTTACTTCACATTCCTGATTCTTCCCAAACTGATTTATGACCAATATTTAACCACCAAAACATAAGGTTAAATCTTATATTTTCCACCAATGTCCCTCACATTACTCAATTCCCTAAACAAGGCTATTGCCTCAATTATTTAGTCTCATTTATTGTAGTTAGACTGCCTACATACCCTAAATAGGGATCAAGCCATTCGTAGTTCACAATAATTACTTCAAAGCATTCACAGTAATCGTAAGTCATAATCAATTTATAAACGTTTATGGAATTATATATATATATATATATATAATATACGATGGAAAGGAAAAGGCCCACTCACTTGAGGTCCGCGCTACGACTCCTTAGTGCGCATGTCGAAACATCACAAACCATTATCGCCTATGACCAATTATTAAATCACATCTCAGAGTTTTGACCGATAAAATACATAATTTACATAAAACACACCCCTAAGATTTGATTTGGAAGATCTGCATTACAGATTTCCGATTACTTCTAAAGATCCACATTATGCTTCTAGAACAACATCCTAAAATGTCATTATGATTCAACGGTCGGATTTCCGCCAATTGCCCAAAACCAAGTGGTGGTTAACATTTATTTTTTGAACTTACAAATCCAATTTGGGAAGATCCGTACTTCGGATTCCTGATCTGTAAGTTCTTATGATCCTTAAACATTACGTATTATAATGCATCCAAGTTTGGTGACGATCCAACGGTCGGATAATCGATTCATATTTTGGCCAAACCAAGTATCGTAACAAAATTTGATTTAAACGATCAACCTATGACATTCAGATATCAAAACTGAATTTAGGGCATTTAATTTAGCATCGAGAGTCTCTTGGCCACGCGCCGCCGCACATGGCGGTTGGCCGCCCCGACTCGTCGGAAAATCTAACTATTTCCAAAAATTACCAAAATTTACAGGAATGAAGATCTCAATGAGTTGAGTAACTTTCATACATGTGACCAAGTCCAATTTGGCCGGGAAAAGCTCCAATTTTGCTCAAACTCGCCGGAACCCTAGAAAATGATGTGCTTCAATTCGACCTCCATGCTCACTCCAACACCTCCACAAGTGCTTGGGCTTTGTTCCTGAGGTTGAGGGGAGTTTGTTTGTAGTGGTTTGGAGGAGGTAGCTTCCAATCATGGCGGAATGAAACCTAACCCGTGTGCCCCCCTTTTTGCACGGTTTTACCCAAAATTCACCAATTTCCATCCAATTTTCACATGTAAATGGAAGAGGGATCGGTTGGCCTCGTGGTAAAAGTCATTTTGACACTAACGTTGTCGTCCAAGGTGGCCGGAGATGGGAGAATCCACCGGGTCGGGTCACGGGTTGAGGGAAACCTGGTTTCCCCTTTTTCTTTTCTCCCACATTTCTCCTCCTTGCTCTCTTCTCTGGTTGGTCCCTCACTTCTCTCATCTTCCTGATTGGGCAGCAACCCTTCCCTTATCCTCCTTTCTTTTTCTCCCCCCATTCCTTTTCTTTTTCTTCCCCCTTTCGGTCACATACACACACACACACATGTACTCCTAATTTAGCATACATTGATATAATATAAATAGAATAGTTATTTCTTCAAAATACTTTCGGTTCGTAATTCCAAATTCAATTTTGCTTGTGCTAACTCGTTCATATCGTCGAGTACTTTAGGAATACGCTAAAAGAATATTTAGTACGTCTCACTACACATTGGTCAATGAAAGACAACACCTTCACCTCTAGGGCATTTTCGCAAATTCACATTTTTAAAATTACAAAAACCATAATTTTTAGGGACGGGCTATCACATTCAAAGAATCACATTTTTTAAATCAAATTTATAAACTAAATAATGTGGTTATTAATGATTAGATTATTACTTAAGCATTGATTAACGTACTTATTTCCTATTGATGACACATTATTTGGTTTAAAATTTTGATCTTGTTAGTAGTACCTGCTATTATATGGCATCATAATCAAGAGGGAGATGATCAGTTAAATGGTAGATTGATTAAATTGTGATAAATATATATTTAGACTTGTATTAAGATGATATGAAATGCATAAAGATCAAGCTTCTCCTCCTCTTCCTTTAGAGCTCGTTTGGATATGCTTTTAAAATGACTGAAAGTGTTTTTGGTGAAAATATTTTTGGAAACAATCCTTGGTAAAAATGCTAATAAATCCTGAAAAAACACTTAAAGTGCTTTCTAGAAGAAGCACATAACGATGCTTCTCGTAGAAAGCACTTAAAGTGCTTTTGGAACTTAAAAACATTTTCTCTAAAAGTGCTTCATGGAAAAAGCAAATTACTGATGCTTCTCGTAGAAATCACTTAAAGTGCGTTTGGAACCCAAAAATATTTTCTCTAAAAGTGATTTCAGTCATTTTAAAAGTACATCCAAACGAGCTCTTAGTCTTTAGGTCTTATAACTCATTGCATGGCTTTATATTTATAAAGAGAAATGTAAAGGGAATTATTTTAAAAGTGAGACTTTTAATAGACTATCTGTCACATTATGTTTTTGACATAATGTTTTATAATATTAGTTCGAAAATTAACATTAAATTGTGAAGTGACATAAAATCTATAAAAAGTATCACTTTTAAGAAAATCATTCCAATTTTCAATGCTGGTAATCTTCTTTCGCTTTATTAGGCGAACTCTTTCAAGATTTCCTTACACATTAACGCTCGATCATTCATCTTTTTGGGGACATATCTTGTCATGCAGTATGGGCATCTAAGTTTTACTTTCATGTTCACACCACAGTTAATTCTCGCACAAAACTTTAATATACGCCATGGTTTTTTTGTTTGTTAATTTATCGAAATGATAAACTATTACTATTTACATTTTTTCTTTCTTTTGTGTTACCTGAAATTACCCTAAATATGAGTTTATATTTCTCGATTGACAGAAAATTCATCTAATTGTCAATCACCATTTTTGTTGGAAGTTTGAATGAAAAGTAAATTAAGTCCTTTTGTACTACATTGATAAAAGGAGGTTTTCTAATACCAATTATTAGTCTTATGTGATATATTCACATAAGCTTAGTAAATTGGATTACACATATCTAGAAAGTTCGGATTTGCGTCTATCTACATATTGAATGTCAAAAGATAGGTCTTGGGCCAACAAGGAGGGGTTCAGATTTGAACACGGAACAATAGTATGAAGAGAAAAATCATATTCACTAACACAAACAAAAAATAATTCAGTGACGCGCACATCAAATATCTTCTAAAGCATTGAAAAGCACCCAGCAGCAGTAGGGGTGCAACTTGAGTTGGGCCAATCTGAACCTGCCCATGTCTAACCCGACTTTAAACCCGAGTTTTTTTTAGTTATAACCTGTTCAAACCCAACCAAATTTCAACTCGTTCATTGATTGAGTTGAGTTGGGTTGATCATTTGCCCGTCCATCCCCTACCCAAACCAACCCGACTAACTAAACCCAATCTAACCATATTGTAATCAATATCAATTAATGCTAATACTACACCCAAGTGAGCCAAGTCCAAAAACCAACGCCCTTTCTAATATTTTTTTAATAAATAATCCTTTATAATTACTTAAACTTTTAGGGAATAAGAAGCTTTAATTAGTCAGCCCATATTCGTAGTCTCTAAATCCTAAAGCTTTATAGTAGATTGACTTATGTAAAGTTAGCTAGCTTTGATGCTACTTGACTTAATTTTTTTAGGAATTCGTGGAGACTAAGTTGTTACAAGATTAAACTTGAAAAAGTTGAGTAACCCGAACCTAACCCAAGTAAACCCTAACCTAATTAAACCCAAGCCCAAATGAACCCGAATAAAACTGAAGTCGAACCCGAATCGTAAAAAATGGATTAGGATTGAGTTGACCTTCCAATCTGCCTAACCCGCCTGAGTTGCACCCCTAAGCAGCAGGAAGTGAAGGTCAAGAGAGGAAATGACCCCAAAAGCCTACTGAATAAAGGAATCCAAAATTCCAAATAATGATGAAACGAGGGAAGCAAAAAAGCTTCAACACTTGACATTTTTGTGAGTGGTGGGTATGCCCGTGGACCAATGCCCACTCCTAGTATTCGGTTTATGTTTCAAATAGAATACGGACATAATCAGGAGGAATCAGGATTGAGGAGATGATTGAGGACAAAAATGATTATGAATGGGCCATTCCAAGCCCAATGATTAAAGCTAATTGGGGTAGCTTGGGAAATCAAATCCCTACATCTGAAGAAGGCAGATAAGCTAGGGATAGAACCTTTGGGCCAATACAAAGTTCTAATAGTGGCAATATAACAAGTGTTGAGTTGCAACAATCAAGGGAGGAACATCACAATATTTTTGCAAGAATGGGTATGAAAAGGGGAGTAGAGAGAAAGAAAAAGTGCAACTTTCAATCACCAGAAAAGAAAGCTAAGAAAGGGGAAGGTAATTCATCACAAAGGAAAAATGGAAGGGAGAGAGTTATGAGACAAAGCTTGCGAGAAAGATGTTTGGAAGGTGGCAATTATTTATTCTCAGAGGAAAACTTGCAGGATGTTCCTGTACAACAAGAGGGGGTACATGCTTATCTTGATATGGCAAATAATGCAGAAGGAGCAAAGATACAAGTTAGAAATGAAGGCAGTGGTGGCTGGCCTCAAACAGCCACAAGATCGCCATGAGTTACTTATTATGGAACTACCATGGTTTTGGGTCGGACACGGCGGTTCAAGCCTTATATGGGCTTGTCAAAAAGTATAGACCCTCTGTGATTTTTCTATCAGAAACAAAGATGAGAAATCGCATAATTGAAGGAATTCTTCAAAGAATGGGTTATAATTACGGTTTCGATGTATCTCCAGAAGGAAGTGCTGAAGGGTTGAGCCTTTGGTAGGATAACTCTATAGAGATTCAAGTAAGTTTCTTTTCAAAATATGTTATTGATTCCTGTATAAAACGTATTGGAACACAAATCTGGACTAAAGCTACTTGGGTTTATGGTACCCCTTATCGTAATGAAAAGGTGAATTTTTGGACATGGATGGAGACTACTTTCGGGCCTAGAGACATGCCATGGTTCTATGGAGGAGATTTTAACGAGTTTTTATGGGATTATGAGAAAAAAGAGGTAGAGAAGTTTTCCATGGAAGACCACGGTATCTTCAGAACTTCATAAATAAGGCGGGACTGATTGATTTGGGGTTTAAAGGTCCTTGCTTCACTTGGCGGGGAATAAGGAATGGAGAGTTGGTGGAGGAGAGACTTGATCATGGATTGGTGAATGAAAGATGGCAAAAATGTTGGCCAAACACCATTGTTACCCATTGTACAGTAATGGGGTCAGATCATTACCTAGTTCTGGTTAATTGGGAACCTCTTGCGATAAAAGGAAGAAGTTTGTTTAGGTTTGAGGCATTTTGGGCCAAGGAAGCAGAATGCAAAGAAATTATCATGAATTGCTGGAAGTTAAATTGTGATGGAAATTGGTTGGAAAGATGGCAAAAAGAATTAAACGCTTGTTAGGGGCAATTAAAGATATGGAGTAAAAGGAAGTTCAGAAGGAGAAGGGAAGAAATTGAAGCTTTAATTCGACAACTTGATGCACTGCAGGAAAATTGAAGCTTTAAGAAAAGGGCTTTTAAAGGTTATATGTTTAAACTTTTAAGAATTTTAATTTATTATGATATTACTAATTGCAGATTTATTTGCAAAAGTTATGTTATATAATGAAAGAAATGGTTTTTTTTTTAAACAAACAATGGAAAAAATTAAATTACAAATATTAAAAAAAAGAAACAAATAGTCTAACTTAAAAAAAGGCCCAAAATGGGTACCCGGACAATGCCCAATAGGAAAGAAAACCAAGCATAGCTGGAAAAAAAAAATCAAAATTAATAAACATGAGTAGATGTGGAGTCGAACCCGTACCCAAATAAATGACACTACCGCCGGTTGACAACTCTGCTAAGAAAGCATTGTGACACTTATAGTGCGATCGCACCCTTTGCACCCCCTCAGGGTTGGCCTTGGTCTTGTGGTCTCAACCACATACTTGTTAGATGGACATGTGGCTTCACGCATAGCAAGCAACATCGGCATGATACATATTGTCTAGCTGACATTCTTTGAATAATGTTAAGAGAATCACATTTTTAAATCAAATTTGTAAACTAAATAATGTGGTTATTAATGATTAGATTATTACTTAAGCGTTGATTAACGCATTTATTCCCTATTGATGACACATTATTTGGTTTGAAATTTTGATCTTGTTAGTAGTACGTGCTATTATATGGCATCATAATCAAGAGGGAGATGATCAGTTAAATGGTAGTTTGATTAAATTGTGATAAATATAAATTTAGACTTGTATTAAAATGATATGAAATGCATAAATATCAAGCTTCTCCTCCTCTTCCTTTAGAACTCGTTTGGATGTGCTTTTAAAATGACTGAAAGTGCTTTTGATGAAAATATTTTTGAAAACAATCTTGGTAAAAATGCTAATAAATCTTGGAAAAACACTTAAAGTGCTTCCTGGAAGAAGCACATAACTGATGTTTCTCGTAGAAAGCACTTAAAGTACTTTTGGAACCCAAAAACATTTTCTCTAAAAGTGCTTTCTGGAAGAAGCAAATAACTGATGCTTCTCGTAGAAAGCACTTAAAGTGCATTTGGAACCCATAAACATTTTCTCTAAAAGTGATTTTAGTCATTTTAAAAGCACATCCAAACGAGCTCTTAGTCTTTAGGTCTTATAACTCATTGTATGGCTTTATATTTATAAAGAGAAATGTAAAGGGAATTATTTTAAAAGTGAGACTTTTAATAGACTCTTTGGCACATTATGTTTTTGATACAATATTCTATAATGTTATTACGAAAATTAACGTTAAATTGTAAAGTGACATAAAATTTATAAAAAGTATCACTTTTAAGAAAATCATTCCAATTTTCAATGGTAGTAATCTTCTTTCGCTTTATTAGGCGAACTCTTTCAAGATTTCCTTACACACTAACGTTCGATCATTCATCTTTTTGGGGACATATCTTGTCATGCAGCATGGGCATCTAAGTTTTACTTTCATGTACACCACAGTTAATTCTCGCACTAAACTTTAATATACGCCATGGTTTTTTTGTTTGTTAATTTATCGAAATGATAAACTATTACTATTTACATTTTTTTTTTCCTTTTGTGTTACCTGAAATTACCCTGAATATGAGTTTATATTTCTCAGTTGACAGAAAAATCATCTAATTGTCGATCACCATTTTTGTTGGAAGTTTGAATGAAAAGTAAATTAAGTCCCTTTGTACGACATTGATAAAAGGAGGTTTTCTAATACCAATTATTAGGCTTATGTGATATATTCACATAAGCTTAGTAAATTGGATTACACATATCTAGAAAGTTCGGATTTGCATCTACCTACATATTGAACGACAAAAGATGGATCTTAGGCTTACGAGGAGGGGTTCGGATTTGAACCCGGAACAATAGTATGAACAGAAAAACCATATTCACTAACACAAACAAAAAATAATTCAGTGACGCGCACATCAAGTATCTTCTAAAGCATTGAAAAGCAGCCAGCAGCAGTAGGGATGCAACTTGAGTTGGGCCAATCTGAACCTGCCCATGTCCAACCCGACTTTAAACCTGGGGGTTTTTTTTAGTTATAATCCTTTAAAACCCAACCAAATTTCAACCCGTTCATTGATTGAGTTGAGTTGGGTTGATCATTTGCCCGTCCATCCCCTACCCAAACCAACTCGACTAACTAAACCCAATCTAACCATATTGTAATCAATATCAATTAATGCTAATACTACACCCAAGTGAGCCAAGTCCAAAAACCAACGCCCTTTCTAATATTTTTTTTAATAAATAATCCTTTATAATTACTTAAACTTTTAGGGAATAAGAGGCTTTAATTAGTCAGCCCATATTCGTAGTCTCTAAATCCTAAAGCTTTATAGTAGATTGATTTATGTAAAGTTAGCTAGCTTTGATGCTACTTGACTTAATTTTTTTAGGAATTCGTGGAGACTAAGTTGTTACAAGATTAAACTTGAAAAAGTTGGGTAACCTGAACCTAACCCAAGTAAATCCTAACCCAATTAAACCCGAGCCCAAATGAACCCGAATAAAACCCAACCTGAACCCAAACCCGAACTCGAATCGTAAAAATTGGATTAGGATTGAGTTGACCTTTCAATCCCCCCAACCCGCTTGAGTTGCACCCCTTAGCAGCAGGAAGTGAAGGTTAAGAGAGGAAATGACCCTAAAAGCCTACTGAATAAAGGAATCCAAAATTCCAAATAATGATGAAACGAGGGAAGCAAAAAAGCTTCAACACTTGACATTTTTGTGAGTGGTGGGTATGCCCATGGACCAATGCCAGCTCCTATTATTCGGTTTATGTTTCAAATAAAATACGGACATAATCAGGAGGAATCAAGATTGAGGAGATGATTGAGGACATGAATGATTATGAACGGGTCAATCCAAGCCCAATGATTCAGCTAATTGGGGTAGCTTGGGAAATCTCCCTACATCTGAAGAAGGCAGAGAAGCTGGGGATAGAACCTTTGGGCCACTACGGAGTTCTTATAGTGGCAATATAACAAGTGTTGAGTTACAGCAATTAAGGGATGAACATCACAATATTTTTGCAAGAATGGGTCTAAAAAGGGGAGCAGAGAGAAAGAAAAAGTGCAGCTTTCAATAAAAGAAAGCTAAGAAAGGGGAAGGTAGTTCATCACAAAGGAAAAGTGAAATGAAGAGAGTTATGAGACAAAGCTTGCGAGAAGGATGTTTGGAAGGTGGCAATTATTTATTCTCAGAGGAAAACTTGCATGAGGTTCCTATACAACAAGAAGGGGTATATGCTTATCTTGATATGGCAACTAATGCAGAAGGAGCAGAGATACAAGTTAGAAATGAAGGCGGTGGCGGCTGGCCTCAAACAGCTGCAAGATCGCCATAAGTTACTTATTATGGAACTACCATGGTCTTGGGTTGGATACGGCTGTTTGAGCCTTATATGGGCTTGTCAAAAAGTATAGACCCTCTGTGATTTTTCTATTAGAAACAAAGATGAGAAATCGCAGAATTGAAAGAATTTGTCGAAGAATGGGTTATAATTACGGTTTCGATATATCTTTGGAAGGAAGTGCTGGAAGGTTGAGCCTTTGGTGGGATAACTCTATAGAGATTCAAGTAATTTTCTTTTCAAAATCTGTTATTAATTCCAGTATAAACGTATTGGAACACAAATCTGGACTAAAGCTACTTAGGTGTATGGTACCCCTTATCGTAATGAAAATGCGAATTTTTGGACATGGATGAAGACTACTTTCAGGCCCAGAGACATGCCATGGTTCTGTGGAGGAGATTTTAACGAGTTTTTATGGGATTATGAGACAAAATGAGGTAGAGAAGTTTTTCATGGAAGACCACGGTATCTTCAGAACTTCATAAATAAGGCGGGACTGATTGATTTGGGGTTTAAAGGTCCTTGCTTAACTTGGTGGGGAACAAGGATTGGAAAGTTGGTGGAGGAAGGACTTGATCGTGGATTGGTGAATGAAAGATGGCAAGAATGCTAGCCAAACACTATTGTTACCCATTGTATAGTAATGGGGTCGGATCATTACCCAGTTCTGGTTGATTGGGAACCTCTTGCGATAAAAGGAAGAAGTTTGTTTAGGTTTGAGGCATTTTGGGCCAAGGAAGCAGAATGCGAAGAAATTATCATGAATTGCTGGAAGTTAAATGGTGATGGAAATTGGTTGAAAAGATGGCAAAAAAAGTTAAATGCTTGTTAGGGGCAATTAAAGATATGGAGTAAAATGAAGTTCAGAAGGAAAATGGAAGAAATTGAAGCTTTAATTCAACAACTTGATGCACTGCATGAATATTGGGAGGCAAAAGTTGCACAAATTAATTCCCTTTCTATACAAATCGACAGATTAAGGGAACAAGAGGAAAAGTTTTGGCAACAACGATCCAGAATTAAGTGGTTGCATGTAAGAGATGCAAATACGTCTTTTTTCGACTAGTCAACAGTACAAAGAAGAAGGCAAAATAGGATTGTGAAGATAAAAAATAATAATGGACAATGGGTTGAAAACCCAAGGCTGATTAGAAGTACTTTGGAAGATCACTTTAAATGTCTTTTTACCACTCAAGGGCCGAAAGATTGGGGTGCAATCCTGGACTGTGTTGAGCCATCTGTTACAACGGAGATGAATGCTTGTCTTCTCAGTTAGATTTCAAATGAAGAAATAAAAGAGGCAGTTTATCAAATGGGGGGTCTTAAAGCACTGGGGTCGGATGGTTTTCAAGGAGTTTTTTTTATCAATCGTTTTGGAGAATCATTAATGAAGAAGTTCGAGGAATGATTAAGGAGTTCGTGAACGGAATTTCAAGCCCTAAGAGTGTCAATTCGACTCACATAGTTTTAGTTCCAAAAGTTCAAAATCCGGAGAGGGCGGATCAATTCAGGCCAATAAGCCTTTGCAATTATTCATATAAAGTTCTTTCTAAAGTTCTTGCAAACCGAATTAAGCCTTGGTTGCAGAAGATCATCTCCCCAATGCAAATGCTTTTATCATTGGGCGACAAATTCAAGATAATTGCTCATGAAGTTTTCCATTTTCTTGAATTGAAGAAAACTAAAAGAAAATTTGAATTGGGGATAAAGCTGGATATGAGCAAGGCATACGATCGAATAGAGTGGGACTTTTTGGAGGCTGTGATCGCAAGAATGAGTTTTCATAGAGATTGGATACAATTGGTGATGAAGTGTATCAGATCAATAAATTTCTCAGTAATAGTTAATGGGCAGCCATGCCGGAAATTTGAACCATCTCGGGGATTGAGGTAAGGGGATCCATTGTCTCCGTATCTGTTCTTAATTGTAAGTGAAGTGTTATCTTCGTTGATTCAAAAAGCCATTGAAACAGATTACATCCAAGGAATCCGAATCAGTGCAAATGGACCATGCATCACACTTTTTGTTGATGACACAATTCATTTTTTTTACAGGCAACTCAACAAAATTGCAGGAATTTTATACAATTGTTGAATGCATATTGCGTTGCATCGGGACAAAAGGTGAACTTACAAAAGTCCAGTGTTTATTTCAGTGCAAATACTTTGAATAATTTTGGCGAATAATTATGTGGAATTTTGGAAATGCCAAGAACGGTTGATCCTGGGAAATACCTGGGCATGCCAACAATATGGGGGAAGTTGAAACATGAAGCTCTAACATTTGTGAAAAAGAAATTAATGAGGAAACTACAAGGGTGGAAACAAAGTCTGTTTTCACAGACATGTAGAGAAGTTCTTATTAAAGCAGTTGCTCAAGTGGTCCCAATTTATCCAATGAATATTTTTAGATTCCCTAATTCAATCTACAGGGAATTCGATTCCATGCTAGCTAAATTCTGGTGGGATCAAAAAAATTATGAAAGGAAAATACATTGGGTAAATTGGGACTCTTTTGGTCTGCCAAAACAACTAGGAGAGATGGGTTTTAGGAATGTTCAGGAATTTAATCTGGCATTGATTGCAAATCAATGTTGGCGCATCATCCATGAACCAAGTTCTCTATGGGTTAAGGTGCTGAAAGAAAGATCTTTTCCCAACACTTCGTTCTTAGAAGCAAAGAAAGGAAGTAGAGCCTCATGGGCATGGACAAGTTTATTGGAGGGAAGAGAATTGTTACTAAATGGAGCTCATTGGCAGGTGATAGATGAGAACTCTATCAAATTATGGGAGGACAGATGGATACCGTCATTGCCTGCAAGGCATCCGAATCCAAATGAAGGTGAAGTCATTGATCGGAATCAGCGTGTGGCTTCAATAATATGTGAAGATACAGGAGTTTGGAACTTGGAAAATATAAGTTCAAAGATTTCAATTCATGAACTTTCTCAAATAAAGGAGTTACAAATTGGAGATCCCCAAAGCAATGATCGACTTGTTTGGCCTATGGGAAAAAATAGAGGAAATTATACGGTGATATCTGAATATTATTGGATACATTGCAAAGACATCAGAAGCAGAATTCAACATCCCACATCATCATTACAAATCAGCAATCAGGTATGGAAATACATTTGGAAATTAGAGGCCCCTCCTAAAATTAGAAATTTTATTTGGAGACTGTTAAAAGGAGCGATTGCTACAAAGGCTAATCTTTTAAAAAAACACATTTCAGACTCTCCAATATGCCCTATCTGCAAGGAATATGAGGAATCTATAGAACATATGATCCTCCTGTGCCCATGGGTATATCAGATTTGGTTTGGAGGTCAATTAAATTATAAGGTGAATAAGAATGAAATCACCACTTTTAGCGAATGGTTAAACACATTAATTAATATAGAAATGGGGAATAAACGGGAGAAAGCAATTACTATGGCCTAGATTGCTTTCACATGTTGGCATATTTGGAAGGCAAGATATAATATAGTTTTCAATCATAAAAATATCTCTCCAATGCAGGTTATTCATGCAATCTCTTGTGTAAGTATTGTGATAAGGGATGCTCGTGGAAAGTTTGTAGTAGCAAGAAAATCTCCTCTCAAAGCTCCAAAAGTTTCTGTTGCCGAAACCATAGCTGTTCTTGAAGGATGTATGTTGGCAAAGCAATTGGGTATAAAGGATGTAGTGATAGAATTTGACTCAAAAGAAACAATATCATGTTTGCAAAGCTCCATTAAAAATGGAAGTTGGGAAGCCTTACCTGCTCTGAGGAAAATCAGAAAAATTAAGGTTCCTAGATCAACGAATATGGTGGCAGAATATATGGCGTCGCCTAGGATAGCAAAGATAAGCGTTGATACTTGGGTGAACAGACCCCCATCTTCGCTAGTTCATATCCTTGACAAAGATGGTTTGCCATGCCCTCCCTCTGTATAGTGTTTTAATGGGTGTTTATGGGAGATGATTCTGCTTTGTTTCATCGTCTTTATCTTTATAACCCATTTTCACCCTATGTATTTTGAGGAGTGGTTGGTTTCTCTCATTTGTTAGTCTGGTTGTGGACTTTCTTTGTAAAATTGGCTTTTTGCCCTGGTTAATAATATAGCCAGTTTAACCAAAAAAAGAAAGAAAAAGAATATGGACATCGATTTCAGGTTGTTGGTTGCATGTAAAAATGACAGAGTAGGATTATCTCCCTTTTTAATCTTTCTTATCCCTCTTCTAATATTTAAACGGTTACGGTTAAGTCACGTCAATATTTTGTGTTACATTTTAATAGCCAAGAGAAGACAAAAAACAATTTGTGAGAGAAGAGGAGGGAATGAGATCAGAATAGGAGGCGAGATAATCCTTCTACAAAATTGTGTCCATGCACAAGATGTTTTTAGATGGATGAGGAAGAGAGTGCTATTATGTCCATAGTCCACCCACTCGGTTTTTTTTCACTCACATTATATTCTTTTGTTATCCATACTTTAGTTACAAAATGAGTGGAAAAATATTACATTTGGTGGACATAAGGATTGACAATTTTATAGGCTCGTTCATGTGTTCACAAAGTTATGTATGTGAAACTGAGATAAACAACTAGCCATTTGAATTACGGAGTAGGGAAGAGCAACACTAGAAGCAACCCTCGAGAATTAATTGGTTGAAGGACAGAGGCACCAACGCAAAGTTTTTTCATCTTTCCACTATGGTGAGACTTTCCACTATGGTGAGAAGAAGATGCTGGAGGTGAGTGGGTAGACGAGGAGTCATGGTCCCTCTTGGAGGGCATACAGATGCCACATTCCTTTGAATGGTTTGTGGTATGCTCATGACATCAAAGGTAAAATTGTCTTGGCAAGCGTGAAATTCACGTGTCCTTTTATTTGGTTAATTTATGCCTCCACAAATTGCACAAAAAATAAAGGGGTGTGATATCCACTCACACCCCATTTTACTTCTCACACACCTTTTTAATTTTCGGCCGTCGGATCAGATGAATTGAAGAAAATCAACAGATAAAAATTATCAAGGGGTATGTGAGAAGTTAAATGAGGTGTGTGAATAGCACACCCCAAAATAAACCAACCATTCAACCATATTTGGGTTTGCAACTTTATAATTCTAGGTTAGTTTTATGCACTTCTAATTCATGGTTCTGTGTACTAGAATTTCGATTTTCTTAAATATTATTTAAGGAGTCGCTTAATAGTATTTATCTTCAATTGTAAGTGAGAGATCTTAAATTTAATTCTCATCGAAAGCGAGTTTGAACCAAATTATTTTCATTGGTGTATGAATCCCACCCCTTAGTCGAAATGGTTGCATTATAAATTAAAATTATAACAGATATTACAAATCGAATCCCTTAACTCCCAAAGGGTGTAGAACATAGAAGCACTTCACCACTGAAGTAGAACAGGAAAGTGAAAACACAAATCTAAAAAGGAAAACTAATGAAAATGACTTGAATGAAAACTTTGAGTTTGAATGATAAAAATAAAATAAATAATACCGAGATTAATTTTTAATGTAAATATTTGATTTTTCATTAAATTAAACAGTATCTATAAATTCTACTAAAGTAAACAGTACCACCAAACCTTTCGTTAAAGTTCCAGTTCTAAACCCTAGCAAGTTTGACGCCGGCAGTCTCTTTCCGTCTGCAATTTTCTCCATCTCCCCCTCTCCATCTCCTCCCTCTGTCATCGACCTCCACCACCTCAGACCTGCTTCCCCTTTGTCTCTCTCCCTCATCGCCGTCAAAACCATCGCCGCTACCACTGATTCAGCCACTACCACCCCGGCACCGCGAATCAGACACCACTACCGCGAACCACGACCACGACCGAACCGAACCGATCGGAACTTCCCCTTCCGAGCCCAGCACTAGGATTCCCAAGGCTCAAATAAGCAGCAGAGAAAGCGAAACAGCAGAATGAAGCTGGATGTGAACATGTTGAGATACCTCTCCAAAGATGATTTTAGGGTTCTCACTGCTGTGGAAATGGGAATGAGAAATGTAAGTAAATGCCTCTACTTTCCTTTTGTTCGAAATTGTTTTAATCTCTCAGTCATAGCTAATGGCTAAAGCTAATTTACATATCTATTTGTATTTCTCTTGCAGCATGAAATTGTACCCTGTGAACTGGTGGATCGGATAGCGTCGCTCAAGTATGTAATTTTTGTTGTTGAATTCGAAATCAGTCATCATTTTCTGTAACTTTGATGATCTAATCCTTAAATTTGTATTTATAGGCATGGTGGTACTTATAAGGTTCTCAAGAATCTCCTCAGGCATAAGCTCTTGCATCACGACTCTTCTAAATGTAATGCACATGTTCTGATTGAGTCTAACAAACAATATTTTTGTTGCAAAATTTCTCTTATTATGTCTTTTGCTATCATGTTCATGTGCATCCAGATGATGGGTTTCGACTCACCTACCTTGGTTATGATTTTCTTGCAATTAAGACTCTGGTTAATCGTGGAGTCTTTGTGTCTGTTGGCCGTCAAATTGGCGTAGGAAAAGAGTCTGGTATGGTACTCTTTCTTCTCCTTTTGTTTTATTAACCAATTAAGGCTGTTATCAATTGAGGAGTAATACATTCCATTGTCGTTATTCTTGATTGAATTTCTTTTTCTTTCAAGATATCTTTGAGGTCGCCACAGAAGATGGTACGGTTATGGCAATGAAGTTGCACCGGCTTGGTAGAGTTTCTTTTAGGGCTGTAAAAACTAAGCGTGATTACTTGAAACATCGTAGCAGTTATAGTTGGCTCTACTTGTCCCGCCTTGCTGCACTCAAAGAATTTGCTTTTATGAAGGTTAGTTGTCTCTATCTTTTGGCATTTTTATCTTTTCGTGTTGCCCTATTGTGGGTTTATAATGTGGATTTTGTCTATATGATTTTGCTCTGCTTGAACAGGCTTTAGAAGAGCATGGCTTTCCTGTTCCAAGTGCTGTGGATTGTAACAGGCATTGTGTGATTATGTCACTTGTACAAGGATACCCACTGTAAGCTTCTTAAATATACTGGTTCAAATAATTAAATCTGTTAGCATTGAAACTTCATTTCTTTTGCCAAAAATAATAATAATTGAATTAGAAACCCTGGAAATAGCATGTTACACAATGAAATTTCCAGATGTAATTTGTTCGTTTATGTTTCTTTTGGAGCTGGCTTGCTTTATAAGAAAAGAAGATTAGAAAATGAAAGAAAAAAAGGGTTAACTGCATTTTTCACCACAAGGTTTGTGGGTCATTTGCAAAATGAGCCATGAAGTTTCAATTTTTTGCATTTTATACCACTTGATTTCTAAATTTCACCAAATTAACCTCTCCGTCAATTTCACTGTCTAATTAGACGTTAAGTTCTGATGTGGCATATACTGAGCCAATAACAAAAAAAATAAATAAAAACGATCATGCTGCTTTGAGCTTTGGAATTCACTTCTGTCCTATACAGTGTGCAGGTGAAGCAACTGCAGAACCCAGAGGTGGTTTTTGAAACAATCATCGGACTTGTCGTTCGCCTTGCTGAACATGGTTTAATTCACTGTGACTTCAATGAATTTAACATTATGGTATGCATTTAAGGCAGTCTCTGATATTTTATTATTTCTACAACACTGTGTTTCCTACTTCTGCTCTCACTTGGTACAGTTTTTCTATATGTTGTATTAGTATTTCAGTTAATATACGCACTCCAAATGCCTTATTAGTTTCTTGTTTCAACTCATTGGTAAACGCGTAAGTAATTTCTAATTTTCTGTTCTTTTAGATTGATGATGACGAGAAGGTCACCATGATTGATTTTCCACAGATGGTGTCTGTATCACATCATAATGCACAGATGTAGGATCTGCTTCTTACAAGTTCCAGTCATTTATAGTTGATTTTCTAAGTGATTTGATTTGTTTATTTGCCTAAAAGTTTTGTTTATCAGATATCACATTCTCATGAAGTTCCCGTGTTTCAGGTACTTTGACCGTGATGTTGAATGTGTCTTTAAGTTTTTTAGAAAGAGGTCAGTGTTCTTTTGTTTCTAACAAGTTAATGCAATTTCTTTTCACTATCTGAATTTTTGTAAATAATATTCAAGGTTGTGAAATCCCTGAACAGCATTTCTAGTTGGGTTGACAGAAGGAATGCATCCAGATGACATTTGGCACCATTTTCTTAATAACATTAGTTTAAAAGCAATACACTGAACAATAACATATAGGCCTTGTGCAACAAACAATTCTGCTTTTTTATTGACTGCTCTGATTTCATCATTTTCTTTAAGATCATTAGTATATGGCATTGTCTTTTTACTTTTCATTTATCTGCCTGAGGTTAGGGTATGTGCCGGTAGCATGGGGATACAAAATATTGGGGTTTGGGGATAAAGGTTCTGTCTAGCTTGTTAAGATTTTTTCTTTTTCTCTCAGGTTCAACATGAATTTTCAAGAGTGCAGAGATGATATTGACAGAACAGAGGTAGACACAGATGAAAGTGGGAGGCTTTGTTTTTCTTCAATAGCCAAGGATGCTGTTTTTCTTGACAAGGAACTTGCTGCCAGTGGGTTTACTAGGAAGGATCAGGAAGAGATTGAGAAGGTATTGTATAGTTGTGAAGCATGGTAGATTCGTATACATTCTCGATTTGAATTTTGGAGCCAGACACTCATATTGTTCTTGCAAGGAAGATGTTCCACCCTTTTTGGAAAACGTTTCATTGGGTTATCGAGTCGAGTGTATAGTCCACTCTGTGGTCACAATATAGTGTCCTATCTATTTATGATCAAGTTAATTTAACCAAAAATGCTTTTTCAGTCGTATTCAAGACATCTGCAAGGTCAATATTGTTTTTCTGTTTTGTTGTTATAATGTTCTCAATATCATGCTGTTACGTCCAGTTCATTGAAGGAAGTTTGGATAAGGATGCTAGTTCTGCTGATGAAGGTACTGAAGATGACACAGACAACTCTGCGTTAAATGAATCAAACATAGAGGGTGTTGATTCATTGAATTTGTTAGATCAGGTACGTTTTTCAATTGCTTGTTGATGTCACGAAGAAATGGAAGTGATCTGAGTCGCAATCTGAGATCTGAAGTGATTCTTTATGTACAAAATGAAGATTAGTTAAATCAGCTTGTGAAAATGACTGACTTGTATAATTTCATCTTACTTGGAGAGACATTATGGCAAATTATTTTGAGTTCTTTATTTCAGTGGTCCTTATTTACTTGGAGATGCTTTCTTGCATATTGTAAGTTCATACTTTAACACTTTGTTATTATAATTCAGGACCAGACTTCAAATTTAAAGCAGGAAGAGGAAGGAGCAGAGGACAATCTAAGAAACTGTGAAGCAGGCCCAAGCAGTAAACCCGAATGTGAAGATGTGAGTGACAAGGTAAGTCCTGAAATTGTCTTTATATTGTGCTTCCTACATGGAATTGAAGTTAGGATTATTTAGGCTTTGGAGTGTACGGTCAATCGTGGCCTGGCAGATATTAGGTAACTTATATATACGTCATGGGTAAATAGCGTGTGGATGCATACGCTAAGCAACTAAGTCAAGATTGTTAAGAGTTTGTTATTTTGTTAATGAAGTCAGTTTTGCTAAATTAACGTTAATTCTAATGAGTGAAAGTGAATATAAACTGTGATATAATTATTCTTCAAACTCTAAGAAAATCAGTTTGGTTTACATTACACAAATGGTATGGAAAGCACTCACAATAGTTTGTTTCAGCAGGAGGGAGATAATGACACCGAAAATGGAAATGATGCTGAGCTGGTAAAGCGCTTGAGCAAGCAGAGACGACGTGCCATGACAGCAGCCCGTGGAGGACGGAGGACTCTTTCCTCCAGAAATACCTACAAAGATAAGGGCGGTAGATCCTCCAACAAATCCAAAATCCAGAATCAATTAAGCAGCTGGTAGAAGAGGTGAAGTCCGACCGCAAAATCCAAGCCTTGGTATCTAGAATACGGAGAAATTTTGGTCTCTTGGTGTTTTAGCTCTCAAGCTTCAAATCTTGGGATCCAAAGACAAGCCAAAAAATGAGCTTAATATAATTGTAGGCCTTGTGGCTTAAAATGATGATATTTACTGTAATTTATGAATGATAGTAATATCGTTTAATTTTTTGTTATTTTTCGTCTAAATTTTTTTGAAACTTGTACACAAGTCCCTATGTGTAAGAATCCTTGATCTGCGACTGAAGAGGAGTACTAGTACTACTATATATGGCTTCAAGACTCATGGAAATATTTGGAAATTTTTTTCCATCTCTATTATTATAAATCCAGCCCCCATGCTTGGGGTCACAAGTCTTCGCCAAAAATAATTGAACTACAATGCCCCTTGTTATCGCAGGGTTCTTCCGGACACCGACATACCCAAAGAAGAACAGGCCTAAGGGAATACCGACCTAAGGAAGGCTAAGGCTCTGGAAGAACGATCTCCAACACTTTAGGAGCACATGGCCTCCAGATGTCCTAGCAGCTACTAGACTAAGCGCTTTCCCATAAAGTATTTTCGAACTAAGGGGCAAGTTGGCCTTTATGGCACGAGCTCCCAAGAATAGAGGGGCGAGCCTACTTAGATATCAACTCTAGACAACATGGCAGCCAGCCGAGGGAACAGAGGACTATGAAGGGACATAAAAGGCTAATAGATGGGGTGCTTGGGTGCGGGTTTGCACCAACTCCACAGCTAAACAAGGCGCTCAGCATGCGTTGTCCCAAGAAATCATGCAAGTGGACCTACGCAAATATCACCTCGTTGCCATGTGTTGGTCAAAGAGCGGAGGGACATCTAGCAATTCAAACCTGTGTATGCTGCATGCTAAATGCAAAGGAGATGATACACTTGAGCCCAGAGAATGGGAGCTCATTTAGGATGACAAGTACTCCTTAAAAGGGGTCAGGCGAATTGACGGAGAAAATATAGTGTTAAGTTGAGCTGTTGTAACCTTATATTCAATCTATTCAAGAGATTCAATAGACGTAGTTTAGTTTTGAAGGATGAACCACTTAAAAATCCGTTGTCTATTTCTTGTTAGTCACAAACCTCGAGCCCACCAAAAGCCGACACACGACCATCTTGGTCTTTGTTGACCTCACCAATTTTGAGCATTTATATGAGTTTGAATTTTAAGATTTGTATAGTAGGTAGATCCAATCAAACTCTAACTGCACGTGGTCTAATATCTTAGTGGATAGGATGTTGAGTTTTCACCATGAGTCCCTAGTTCGAAATTCTTCATCTCCTAGATTATTGTAATAGTTTTGAATCCTCATCTTTTCCCTCCACTTAATAATATTAATTAAAAAAAAAAGCAAACTCATCTAACCACCCACATAAGATTAAAATTGGTGAGCAAATGCAGACAACACTTTACTGCAAAGGCGAAAGCAGTTATGCCTACGCACTCTGGTGCGAGCTCGATTCTTACCGAGTTCTCTTCTCTAATAATTATTTAACTTAGTAACGCTATCGTTTAACTAAAAAAACAAGAAAAAGGGATGGGTGAGAAAAATATTTCGATAGAAGCATCACATCATATTAAATTTCATTAGTTTAGGCAAATAAGCAAATTAAAAACAAAAACGTTGCTGTGGTTCACAATTGAAGGAAAGAAACGCACCCAACGGTTTTCTTCAAGTCCAACTCTTTCTCACAGATCACGATTCCAGACCGCCTTATGGATTGTGGACCTACTTTTCCAAAAGCCCAAATCCAATAAAACGCATATATTTACACGTTTCCACATTTCTGTCAACTCTCCTTTCTCCGACCTCCTTAGACTTTCTGACCGCATGCCACGGAGCAAAGCAACCAAACGCCGGGGGCCGTCCAGTCCTCGCATTTGCAGCGATCGGGTCGTCGGATCCAATTGACTCGTTTCACAGAACTACGTCGTATTTGCTAGAGAAGAAGAAGAAGAAGGAGTGATGTGGGTCTTCTACCTGATCTCTCTCCCCCTGACCTTGGGCATGGTCCTTTTCACGCTCAAGTACTTCGCCGGCCCGGAGGTCCCTCGATATGTTATGCTCACCGTTGGGTACACTTGGTTTTGTTCTCTCTCCATCATCGTCATTGTGCCGGCCGACATATGGACGGTACTTTTTCCAAACCCAATTTCGGCGTCGTTTCGTTCGGTTTATGGTTGTTTGAATTCGATTCGGTTATTAGGGTTTTGTAAATTTCTGAATTTGGAGGTCTTTTAATCAACTGGGTGCGTTTTTTTAGAAAGTTTTGCAGCTGGTTGTTTACTACATTTCTCTGCAGCTCAGTTTAGCTCGCCTATTTTTTTTTTCTAGGTTTCTGTTTCTTTTCTGTAATAATGCATAAGCCCTTTTGTTTTTGTTTTTTTAAAAATTGCGGTGGCGGATTTTGTATCAGCAAGCATTTGTTTTTCGGTTCGAAAATGAAAGTAAGCCTGTTGTGGACTTTAGTTTTACGTTATATTAGTATGCAGTTGATCTCTTTAACATTGAAATTATGTAAAAAATTAGTTTCGTTGTGAGAAAAATCCTTTTATTGTTCGACTTACCTATTGCATATTTGTCAACTCAGGACTATCTGTTACTTTATGTACTGGCTCAAGTTGTTATGTTCGTAATTGTTTTGGCTATGCAACAATTAGCGGTTTTGCGAATGCTTCTGATTTTGTGATTACTTTTGCAGACGATAAACCATATTGAGAGTGGAGGAATCTCTTTCTTTTGGAGCTGGTCATATTGGAGTACATTTTTATTAACTTGGTATGCAACATGGAAATTAATTGACTCTTTTACTTGCCCCTATTGTATGTAGTTGAGTGGAGTTTAGTTCAAGATTCCAGTTAGTATATTATCTGGCTGTTAGCCTGTTACTATCCTCTATCTTTGGTTTGGTGATTAACATTATAGTCAAGGATCTGTTATTGTCATTGGACACATGTATAATGCATGCTATTGCTTAATAAAATTTGGTCGAATAAGCTCTGTTAAATGACTTTTCGGTGTTTGTGACCTTTTGCTCAAAGTTTATATGTTTTGTTCTAACTATGCTGATTTGTGTTTTCGCTTTCCCAGAAGATTACTTTTTGATAAAATAGAAATCTTAGAAACATTCGACCCTATTGTTGAGTTTCTTTTATGAATTTTTGGAGTGTTAATTCTGCACCATTTCTAATTTTAAGCTTTTAAATCATGATTATCTGCCCCTTCAATTCAATTTTTCTTTGATTGGATAAATCATAGCATTATGTATATATAAATGCGTTTATAGCTAACTTGCAAATTTCCTCATACTTTTAAGTTGTCTCTAAGCAGGACTGTGGTGCCCCTTATTCAGGGTTTTGAAGATGCTGGGGACTTCACTGTGACAGAGAGATTGAAGACTAGTGTACATGTGAACTTGGTTTTCTATCTAATTCTGGGGTTTATTGGTCTTATTGGATTAATTCTTCTCATCAGTATGCACAAAAACTGGTTTGTTCCTTGTCCTTCAAAGCTGATTTATATTCGTGCCAATGTTAATTTCTTCATAGATGTTGCCTATAGGGAGTCTAGAGACATTAAATAAGTTGTTAATTTCTTATTTCAAATTAAATAAGTTGTTAATTTCTTATTTCAAATGGCCCTGCGTACCCATTTATGCGATAAATACTAAATTATTCCTCTATCTATTTAAGGAAACATTGCTTTTGTGTTCTGAAATGATTTAAGGAAACATTGAAGAACTTTCGACCTTCTGGGTTATTGATTAACAACAGTGTGTTGCACATAGTTTATCATTTACAGTAAGAGCAATTTGATGTGGTATCAGTTTAATTTAAGAACACACGTTGGAGTTTCACGTCCCTAACATGTTTGTGGAAAATTCTTCTTTCCCAATAACCTATGAAATAATCATTTCTTTCTACAATAGATGATTGGACTGAATCACATTGAAGTTGAAAAAGAATAAGTACCTTGTAACTCGAGTATGGGCACCAAGGTGGGAGGACAATGGTTCGACTCCTTTGGCCAGGCTTGCTTGTTCCAAGCTGTGAGTTAGGTCATAAAAATAAGCATGTAGTGCAAATTAGATGGAAAAAAATTGCTTCATTACAGACACAGTGGAGAAGGCTACATGGACTAGGAGAAGATAATGTCACAGCCAGTCTAACAGGGCTCATCATTTTTTTTTCTTTATGATTTTCCTTGGCTATTTGAGCTATCCTATCCATTCCTCATTTATTTATTTATTTTTTTTCCATTTTTTGCTTAATTAACAGGGGTGGAGGTGTTCTCGGTTTTGCCATGGGGTGCTCGAATACTTTTGGACTTGTTACAGGTGCATTTCTTCTTGGATTTGGGTTGAGTGAAATCCCAAAGGGCCTTTGGAAAAACTCTGATTGGACTATTCGGCAAAAAGTTCTTTCTCATAAAATTGCCAAAATGGCTGTGAAACTTGATGACGCCCATCAAGATCTTTCAAATGCTATTGTGGTAATTTTTCTTTCTCAGTTGTCAATGCAAAGACTTCCATGTTTTCTTGTGCTCTCCTTTTCCTTGTTAGCAGATTACGGCATGCTATATTTATCAATATTTTCAGGGTCGTTTAAATTCGTTTCTATTCTTAATTCATAAAAAGTTGATTTTTTGTATCGTCGTTCTGAAATTCTGAGTTGTGTTATCATTGTTCATTTACGTTCCTGTAACTTAGATCCATGTACAAGTTACGGGTGGACATTTTTCCAGCTACCTGCCAAATCCGATTGGCTGATCTTACCAGATCTCTCCTGTTTTCTTTTCTTATTCTGATTGAATTAAGTGAATACCTATTCAAGCTTTAACCCAAAATTCCAACTCAATCCGATTTGAATAAATACAGTAGTGAAATTTGAGGTGTTTGCGTTCAGTTGATATTTGAAAAACAGTTTTGTGCTAAACCAAAATGGCTGTGCTGATTTTTTTTTTCAGATAATATTATACATAAAAATTTATTTATTTACTTCTAACCAATGTGATTGACCAGATAACAATCATATTTTGGAATTGCTTCCATAGCTGACTTGGCAGAGTGCATGATTTTACATTTTTTCTTAGCAGAAGACTTGCTCTGTAGTTTTGTTTATGCTCAAACTTTCCCTTTTCCAAACTGTTCTCTTCCTCTCCTGTGATATCACTTAGAAATCGAAGACTCAAAATTTTTTTTCTTTATCAATGCCATGGATATCTCTCAAAGGCTCACAGTTCTAGAAAAAGCTTATGTTGACACACATTTGATCTCAGACCTACTTTGGTGTTTATATTTTAAATTTCTAATGCTGAGAATTAATCTCAATATTTTTATGCAAGATCAATAGTGTTTCTTGTTTGTTGCAAGATCAGTAGTGTTTCATGTTTGTTGCAAGATCAGTAGTGTTTCATGTTTGTAGCAGATCAGTAGTGTTTCATGTTTGTTGCAAGATCAGTAGTGTTTTATGCAAGATCAATAGTGTGCTTTTATCTTGTATTCTTCTATTATTCTCCAATGAAATCTTTACCATTCTAAAGATTCAAGAAGAGGACTTTCAAGGATTCATATGTTCATATGCACAAAAGGGGTTGGGGGAGAGGAGGAAGAGGGTATGTCGTTACATACAGAGACATTTTCCCAACACTTGATTTCAAATTCCCAACATATCTTGTATCTATGACCATGGGGAAGTGCATGCAAGACTGTTAATGTCTTTGTGTGGAAAAAGTTACATTATTTGCCTTGTTTCCTTTTTGGCTGTGTGCGTCTGGTTACTTTCCTTCAAAAATGTTTGCTGTAATTTTCTGATCTCTGCCTGAGCATCTTGTGAGAAATTCCTCAATGTGTCTCATGTTTCCTTAAACGTTGAAAGTTCTTCAATGTTTCCCCCCTTTTGTCCTCTAGCCATGAACTATGCTTTCCAGTTTTCACAGTTGTGTTGTATCTTTTGCAGTTTCTTGCAGTATGGTGGTACTTTTATTTAACTTTTATTTTATATTACTTTTCTCTAAACTTAATGGTTTGTTCATTAGGTCGCCCAAGCAACATCCACTCAGATGTCCAAGCGTGATCCTTTGAGACCCTACATGGATATAATAGACAATATGTTAGCTCAAATGGTATTTATCTACTTATTTACAAAATCGAAAGGAAAATAAAAATGGATCTTCACTATTTCTGTAATGAACTCTTTGTAATATTTTGAACCCTTTTTTACCAGTTCAGGGAGGACCCATCCTTCAAACCACAAGGTGGCCGATTAGGTGAAAACGACATGGACTATGATACCGATGAAAAATCAATGGCAACGCTTAGGCGTCATCTTCGAGGAGCCCGGGAAGAGTATTACCGGTACAAAAGGTAAACTGCTTTGCTGTATTTCTTCATCTTCATCCGTATACTATTCGCCTAAGTTAATTTTGCATTTGTTTGTGCCTAAGCCAATGTTTATTCAGGCTGTAGATGTTCTATGTGATCCATAGTGATCGGGAACTAAATAGGTTTGCAAAATTCTTTTAGATGGCTGTCATGATGCTTGTAAAACAATCTTATGATTTGTGCTCCTTTTAGTTGACCTTTGTTAGTTTTTCATTCGGATAAAATATTACTTTTGTGCTTATCTGTATTAGAAAACATTCTTACGTGTCAATGTGCTTGCGCATATTGAATAGAATTTGGCTTTCCGCTCAGTAGTGGAAAACTTATTTGTTGAAATTGTATATTTAGTTCAATCTATGCAGTAATGCTTTATCAATCAGGTTGCTGATATGAGAAGAAGTTTTTCGTCCTGAATTTTTTCCTTTATAGTGTTGCTGTGCTGTTATGTTGCTATGTTCACCTTTTGTGTTATAGATCAGGATGTAAGTGAAGGTTTGCGTACTGTTTTCTACTGGATGCACGGCCATGAAATCAGTGTTTATAAATAAGTACTGGTATCTCTATAGATTGATTACTGTTTATTGTCACAAATAAATGTATATGATTTTTTTTTAATAATACCGTGTGATTCAAGTTTTTATTATGAATTTAGGATCCACAGTCATACTATTTTTCACCTTCGGATTCAGTATTCTACCAGATTTATAATCATAATAGTAAGGTTCATTTTATCTAAAATTTAACATTAGTTTTGCAGTGAGTATATGACCTATGTTATGGAGGCCCTTGAACTTGAAGATACTATAAAAAATTATGAACGTCGGAGTTCTACTGGATGGTATGCCTCTGATTCTGCTTTTCTCTATTCTTATTCCATCATTATATTTATCCTACACACGCAGACCAACGTGCACGCACTTGTGTATATATGGGGTAATGTTCTCATTATGTTGCTAAAGTGTCAATATTTGATCACACATGCAAACAAGAATCCATGTGAATAATGGTCCACAGTAACAATCAGACAGCATTAGATGTTAGACTGTCTGGCAAGAGAATACGTGTGTGTGTGTGTGTATCAGTCCCCTTCCGTTGAGGGATCCCTCAAATATGCTCTTGATCTTATAAGTAAATGCTACCATTTCAGGAAATATGTCTCAAGCTTCAGACCTACTCGAAATGGCAGATTAGGATCTCTTGTTGATACAATAGGTAACATTCAGATCTTATAATTCATTTCTACATTAAATTTTAAGTACTTGGCATGGCTGAGCTATGAGTGCCAAGTTGTTTTGTTAAGTTGCATGGAGGGTCTTGTGTATGCTTTCATTTAAATAGGATACTTACATGTGAACACTTTATATTGTCTTATCGTGGCTATTAAAACACATTCTTGATAGACCCGCTATGTATTCTTATGTTGAGAATGTATTTGTAAGATTGAGTTATTTTATTTTTTAAGTTCCTTTATTTTCATGCATCTTTTCACCATAAAGCTTCTTAGAGTATCTCCGAGGGAGTATGCAAACCAAGTTGGCAAAATTGTACTATACGAACCTAGGTTGCATATTGCCTACCCATGGGCCTCATAAAAAAAAAAGGGTCACTTGATGGAACTAGGCAAACCAAGTAGGCAAAGTTGTATTATATTGTTTTAATTTTTCTTTTTTGAACCACAAAAGTTGTAAATGGTAAAACTTGTGGGACCCAGTGATATATTTTATTGTAAAAAGTGCGGGCCTCATATACCCATTTGCTTTGAGGATGAAATAGCCTATATGGCTACTCAAACCTTGTTTGCCTTCTCATTTGCCTACGCATTTTTATACTCCCTCGGAGATGCTCTTAAATCTCAATATTATATTTTTGGTAATGAAACATAAAATTAATTGAAATTGAAGCTTTATCTTGTTTGAATATTAAAAGGTCAAGCTCTAAACTGAAATCAAGATTGATTCTGTCCCTTTGCAGAATTCTTTTGGCGCTGCATACTAAGAAAAGAAGTTGAGAAACTTTTGTCTATCATACTTGGTATTATTTCAGTTGCTATTCTTTTAGCAGAGGCAACTCTTCTTCCTCGAGTTGATCTATCTCTCTTTTCAATTCTCATCAATTCTGTTGGAAAGCAAGAGGTTCTTGTACAGGTGGGTGATATGTGTTTTTGTAAGTTGTAGTCTTTTTGTTTTGTGGACATTTTGCAATTGGTGTAGGAGAAAGTTCTGTCAATTTTTATTTTTGAAGGTTGATGTTTCTGGCCCAGGTTTCAGTGCTGGACATAGTGTTTGGAAGGAAAAATTGAACAAAACTAGGTGCATATGTTCATTGGACTTGGATGATACATCTTTGTGACAAGTTGCATATAGAATGATAGAAATGTTCAGAAGTGCATTGATCTTCTTATATAACGTGTCTGGTCTCCTTATTTGAAGGAACGCTGTTGCATTCTTTTTATCACCCTACTGCTCACTAATGTAAATTTGTTTACTCAAACTATTTCCCAGGTATTTGCCTTTGTTCCTTTGATGTATATGTGCATCTGCACATACTACTCCTTGTTCAAAATTGGTATGTTGATGTTTTACTCATTAACACCCAAGCAAACAAGCTCAGTCAACTTGCTTATGATATGCTCGTAAGTTTTGATCTGAACTCTAGTTTTACAACTTTAAGGTCTAACTCATGTTTCGTTAAAACAGTACTCATGTTCCATTATCATCATATCTTCCAGGATGGTTGCTCGTTATGCTCCTCCAGTTTCATACAATTTCCTTAATCTCATTCGTCTTGGTGAACATAAGACTATATTTGAAAAGGTATTTCTCTCATCCATCTCATCTGTTCCTCTATTACTCATCATCCTTTCTATTTGTACTTATAGTCACAAGGGATCCTTGTAGCAAAAGCCAATTTAAAAGCTTTCAAACTTTTCTCAAGATTTTAATTTAAATCCAAATACTCTTGGGCAACTGTAAGTCTGTAACAAAAATAAAAGTTAAAAATCTTCTTAGCATGTGGATCTGTTTCTTTCACAAGTGATGCCCCCTTTTCTTAACATAATAACATTCATGAGTAACATTATTTTTCTCTGGTTGGGTTCTTATGTTTTCAAAATACTTCCTGATTGATTAAAAAAATTAGTTTTCTCAGCAATTAAAAATAATTGACCAAAAAATTAGTTTCTCATCAATTGTAAATCCGCTTGTAAACATAACAGTAATGTTGTTTCTCGTGTAGTTTTGGGTTGAGCAGTAGATATATTAGATTTTGACCTGTTTGTGAACTTCCCCTTCCTCTATTTAGTAACTGACTACTTCACCGTTGTATTTGGGATTTTTTTATGGCAGCGAATGGGAAACATTGATCAAGCTGTCCCTTTCTTTGGGAGTGAGTTTAACAGAATATATCCACTTATCATGGTTGTGTACACCCTGTTGGTTGCCTGCAATTTTTTTGACCGCATAATTAATTTTTTTGGGAGCTGGAAGCGATTTAAATTTCAAACCGAAACTGATGATATGGATGGTTTTGATCCATCTGGATTAATTATCTTACAAAAGGGTAAGCATATGCCATGATCTGCTCTTCTAAGAAGGCATAGACTTCTATCACTCGGGCTGGCCATCTGTGAATTTAGTATCCTTTTTCTCTTTTTGGTTTAAATTTTCCATCTCTTTTGAGAATGACTAACTTGTCCTTGTTTCCTCAGAACGATCTTGGATTGAACAAGGTCTGAAAGTTGGTGAACATGTGATCCCCTTAGCTAGGAATTTCAACAGCACGGATGTTGAGGCTGGCAGCAACAACATGGTACGTTAATTGTTAGCACACAAGATGTTTGGATTTGCTTAATAAATTATTGGCATACTGTAGCCATCCTAATATGTGATTTTCTTTTCCAGTTCACGTTATCGTTTTTCTTCTTCACGCGTATAGTTTGTTTCCTAACTTAAGTGTTGAATTTTCAGGATAGGACTCATGTTGAACTGAAAGCAACAACCAGTCTGGGCACTGAGGGTGCAGATGGAACTCCGTCAAAATCTTTGAAAGAAGAATCTCGTAGTAGATATGGCTCAAGCAAAGAAGCCATCAGCAACAAGTATGCTGCCATTAGAGATCAGAGCAGGCAATCATCTTCGAATGCAAATCCGGTGGAGAAGAATATTTCTGCTGCCAAAGTCTCCTTGCTTGACGAAGGCAACTCTAACCCTGATAGCACGGCAGGAGGGTTACCTACTGGTTTGTCCTCAAAGTGGGAATCAATGAAAAATGGTTTTCAAAATTTCAAGGCAAACATAGCAGCCAAAAAATTCATTCCCTTGCGCCAAGTTCAAGATACTGAAGACCTATCTCGTGCATCTTCTAACGATTCCCTCGACGAGATATTCCAGCGATTGAAGCGGCCATCTGTAGACCATGTGAGTTATGTTGACGAGGATGAAGATGGCATGGAGGGAAAGTCTGGTCCCAGCAGATAATAATCTGTTCTAGGTAACCAACTTGATACCCTTTTGGAATTGGGAATTATAAGCCCCATAAAATGTATAGTTCCCGTGGCGAGGGGCGGATAGCCTGGGAGGATATTTTGCGATACTGAAACTACATCGTTTACAGCCGCTAGTCAGAAAACTCCAACAATTTGACAAGAAAGATAGGTACATTTCAGTGATCTGTGAAAAGAATGAAAAAGAAAATGCCAGTTGGGGAATGTTGTATTTGAATTATGCGTGTAATTTTAAAATCATGTCACCATTTTGTTTCTCTACAGCCAACGCCTTCGGAGCCCATTAATATTTTAACAGAATTCACTTTCTTTAGATTTGCAACAGTTTTCTGAAATTTTAGTCAAACAAGCAAACCGCACGGAACAATTTTGTACGAGACATTCAAACATGTTCGTGCAAAATGAAAAGGTCCAAGATGGATGGTCCAATTATATGTACGTCGTATCGACTAATGGGATATGACCAAAGAATAATCATACACGTGGTCAAACACACAGCCCTTTCAAGTCAAACTTTCATATACTCTGTCACTAACTCTCTGTGTCGAAACCTTAGATTTATATCATCTAACCTGATTGTTGATAATTGAATTACTATTCAAGTATTAATTAACGTTTTATTTCTTACTGATTATACGTCACATAGCTTGCAACTATGTGGTTTAATAAGTTGGTAAACATTACTCTTCACAATTCGTTGTAACGCATACCACTCAACAGTCTAACTTGTACACCACACATAATATCTCAAATAATCTAAGGTTTCTCTAACCAACATTTGGATTTATGATACAACGATCATAATACGATAAATTCGACTGAATTGAATTATGAAAACCCAGCAAGAACAACCCACCTCCCATTAACTCCATATTTCTAAGATCAGTAAGACAGTACCAAGAAGATTGGTTGCACACTTAAATTTCACATCGTATTATCTGATACCATATTACAGAAAAAACATACATATACTAATTATTTTCTGTTGATCAATCGATCCTAAGACAAATATATATAGTTACTAATTAAGGAATCGAATGAAATCCAATCAAAGTTTGTGCCTCTTATCTAAGACCACTCTCTGGGTGCTTGAGAACCTCCTTGGTTGATCTATTCCCCGTTTTCCGTAGCAGCTTCGACCAAAACCCTCTTTTCTTCTTCTTCCCACTACTGTTCTTGTGACAATCTCCGAAACTATGATGACTGCTCTTCGAAAGGACGGCAACCGACCTGCTCTTCTTCATCAGCCCATGACCACCAGCACCAGTTGTAGGAGCACAAGTAGTGGTACTGCTCCTTATCATAAAAGAAACCGAACCCAAAACATTCATATGGGAACCATTACGTCGACGATGATCTCGGCCGCTGCCCGCCACCGGCGGCGGAGAGTTGCAAGTGGAGGAGGAAACAGAAGAGGAATCGGATTGATCATGTGCAGAAGGATAACTAACTTGGAGTCTGTCAGTGAGATGAGTTGAGGAGGGAGCGTAGAGCTGAGAGAGCTTCTCACTCAGACAAGCTGAACAAACGCCTGGTGATATTAGGGTTTGCTTATTATCGGTGGCGTAGTACTGGAACTGGTGGTGCTTCATGCATCCTCTCTGTGATTCTGACCAACCCATGGTTTTCAAATTTGGTCTGAAATTCTATGCGCTTAGTTGGTATGCACGAGGGAATTCCTCGTTTTATAGGGAGAAGAGGATTGAGTTGCTTTCTAGGTAGTAATTCATTTGTTTATCTCGAAACAAGACGCGCGCACGTAGTGTTTTCCCACGAACGTTCGTTTGTGTTAATCCAAGGTGCTAAGGCCTCGTTTGCTAGTCGAGTAAACATAATATATTATTTTTAAGAGTAATGCTAGACAGATCAACTTTTTAGACTATAATTGTAAACTATGTGATGTGTCACTACTAGGAAATAAACACATTAATTAATACTTAAATAATAATTCAATAATCAATAACCATGTTATAGTTTAAATAGATAGTCTTCCTCGCATTACTCTATTTTTAATACAAATGATGTTTCTACACAGATTTACACTAAAAGTGAGAGAGAAGAGTTTGAACTAGGAACGTAATAAGTTAAAAGAAGAAAGCTCAAACCATTAGGGCAATCCACCACTTTCCAAATAGACATAATATTGTAAGTTAAAGTAATTCCACCTAGACATACTTGCTGCAACCATTATAATACATATGTAGATGAATCCACATACAATGATAAATCCATTATTCATCCACTTTTATTAGAAAATTTTGTAAACAAATGTGTTATTTTCATGTGTTTGAATAACATTATCATCTCGAATAAAACTAGGTACGAATCTACCAATTACGGCATAATTAATTTTTTGACATAAGTTGGTCATATCCCTTAAAATTTGATACAATAGTGTTAAGGAAGTTACATTTTTTTATTATATTTAAGCATTAATTACATTTTACCCTGTTCATGTTTTAGATAGATTTTAAAATGGGCCACGATGAGATTTTAATTTTCTCACAATTAATTATGAAGTTTTAAAAGTGTATCATTTACACATTTTGCCTATTTGATTGTCTAATCTTTTATTGAATTTATGAGTTTTTTTGTCAATATGGTGCAAATGTGGCTACATATTAATCTATATAAGTATCTCACGCCAATTCTGTCATCAATTTAATGAAAATTCACACAATTGATCCGACCAAAGCTATGATTCATTTTGAAAATCATCTTAAATCTCTAGAGCGTGAAATGTAGTTAGTTCTATATTTAAATATCACAGGATACTATATAGTAAAACATTAAATCGCAAATGTAATATTTTTGGTCAATAGTCTTTTTATTTTATTGAATTCTAATAAGGGAATTGTTATTGACATTCCAAAAATCTCATTTTACACTCTAAACTTTCTATAGTTAAAAAAAAAAATACAATTGTAAGAAGTGTAAATGAGGTTTTTTAGGCTACTAATAGTAGTTCTCTCCCGTTGTTGCACGGGAAGTGACAACAATTATGTGGGCCTTTGAAGTTGGGCAGTCAAAGCAATGACGGTTGTGATGCCAATAAATACAAAATTGTAGGACCCATATTTGGGTTGGAAGGACGAGTTCACAAGTAGTTACTTGGAAGGGGAGGCAAAGAGTTGAGATTGAGTCAACAGTCAAAACTACGTGCCGTGCGTGCGTGGGTGATGCGTGTGCGTGGCCAAACGACAGAAACAGCACACGAGGGAAATATTGAAAGTAGTCTGGAAAGATTGAAGAATAACTAAGGCTGGAAAATGTAATTAAATATTTTTATTACATCTAGTTTTAGTTTCAAAACGCCACTTGATGATAAAATCGATTGATATAATGTGGAACTATAATTTTACAGAATCGGAGTAAACCGATAGTTATAAATAATAATTATACAAAGTCGGAGTAAACTGATAGTTGTGTGTATATACTTTAGAAATTTAGTTATGGACTCAACAATTGTGATCGAATTGAGCTGCACAAATAGACTAGAGATGCCACCACATCTTGCTGTACTCTAGAAAAGTAGGTGAAATCTCCTGAGTTTGCTGAGATTGACCATTCTTATTTTACAAGACATGAAAATCAAATTCGATTGGAGATCAACCGAGTTCCTATATTCTTGAAGATTCATACAATCTAGAGATTGTCGTGCGCCGCAAGTAATCATACTTCTAAGAGAAACGATATATAATCCTAAATATCAACTTGGATTCTACCGGTTTAATCCGAATTCCATATCCAAAAAAAGGTCTCTCGCACAACTAGTGTAAATATACTCATTTAGGAAAACCTCTGGTAACACAATTATCGCCTCTATTCCACTGCTTAAGTCTTATATTGCTTATTAACTTGATCGTTAAAGAGCTATTAACCGGCACACCACCGATACCTCAAGTTAATCGTGGTTGTTTGTTCTCTTATAGGCCGTTGGATATGCACATTCCACCGTCCACAGCGGTATGCAAATTCGTTCCAACATATAAGTTGTTTGTTTTCTTTAACTTTGAGGAATACATTGTTCACGACCCTTAAATGGCACTGGTCATCATCTTATTTATCACATGAGTTTAAATTTTGAGATCTAAGTAGTAGACAAATACAAATATCAAAATTTTAACTCATCCAATAAAAATAAATAGGATAGTAAGTATTACCATCATTTGTGTTGTGAGCTAGAATGCACCCTAAACATCATTATTTTCCTGTAAATTATGCCACGTAAACAACTTTATGAGTCGGCAGTGCACGTGTACACGCTTCTATCGAGCCATGTAGGCTAGCTATATACAATTCCATTTTTGCGCGAGGCGTTGCTGCACATTCGTTTGTTTCGAATTTATCTATTTTGTTATAATTTTTCAAATTTTTATAGTTTGTAATTTATTGGTATTGGTGGGCGAATCCAATTCCAACAACTACAACAACCACCAAATCCGGATGGCCCAGGGTCTAGACAGACGTTATTGACTCATTTGTGTACCACCATATTCATATGCGCATTCCAATCTCTAACTTTAAACGTGTACGTTGTTGATGTACCTCTTTTGGACAACGAATAAAACTATTACTTTTTGTAATAATACGTAGACATGCAAAATTAGCTCATGCATTAGAGGTGATCCCTTCATTATGTGTGAAACATAACTTGATTAAGTGTGTAAGTTAAATTGTCACTTACTGTTACAGTAACATGATATTTCTCTTCACTTCTAAGTGAAATATTTAGGTTCTCACAGATGACAAGTTCTAAACCTATTTATTCACCCACCCATTAGTGTAAATATATCATTTTATTCAAGAAAAAGTGCGAGTTAAATTGGAAATAGAATTCTATCATTAAAAAGTATTTTCGAAATCTAACTATGTTAAGAATTTTTTTTGATAGAAGTTGGAAAGCAGGTAGGATTCTATAAATTATATGTTTATGATCCATTTTTATATTTTGAAACATGCCAAACTTATACCCAAAAATAAAAATTCGAAATGTAATTCTAAGGTATTGGTCTAGTGGAAAGCGAGTAAAAATTTGGAATACTCAACCCGTGTTTGAACTACCACAAATGCATTTCGTGGAGCATACCAATGCAGAGTTGGTTACTCCACATAATGCATCTGTGGTAGTTCGAACACGCATTGAGTTTCATCTCCCACATTGAGCTTAGTCAGCAATGAACGGTTGAGTTATCTTCCAATAGCTTGGTTTTTAAATTTATTTATTTTCAGCACTATTATTTTGTTGATTTTAATTTTGTTTATTTCAATTTCAATTTTCTTATGTTATATGAATTTGTTAGTTGAATTTATTATTATATCGAATTGTATGTCGTTCGATTCAGTTTTTCAACAGAAGCTCCTATTTTTTCTTATGAATTGTATTGCATAATCATAGAAATAGTGTACGCTTGTCATAATCAGAAGTTTAGTGACTGAATAATAGCATGATTATCATAGCCATTCATGATCCACAATGATGTGTAGAATTTTTTACAAATCCTTATTGACATATTTTGAGGCCTCACTGTCACACCACGGCTCGGGCCCCCACCACATCCCGGACTCAACTCCACCGTAACATGATATTGTTCGCTTTGGGCTTCGACTACGCCCTCATGGTTTTGTTTATAGGAATTCATACGAGAACTTCTTAGTGGGTCACCCATCATGGGATTGCTCTCGCGTGAACTCACTTAACTTCGGAGTTCCGATGGAACCCGAAGCCAGTGAGCTCCCAAAAGGCCTCGTACTAGGTAGAGATGAGAATATACATATAAGGCTTACAAGATCCACTCCCCTGGGCGATGTGGGATGTTACAATCCACCCCCCTTAGGGACCCGACGTCCTCGTCGGCACACTTCCAGCCAGGGATTGGCTCTGATACCAAATTGTCACATCCCGGCCCAGGCCCCCACCACATCTCGGGCTCGACTCCGCCATAACACGATATTGTCCGATTTGGGCACCGACCACGCCCTCACGGTTTTGTTTCTGGGAACTCACACGAGAATTTCCCAGTGGGTCACCCATCATGTGATTGCTCTCATATGAACTTGCTTAACTTTGGAGTTCCGATGGAACCCGAAGCCAGTGAGCTCCCAAAAGGCCTCGTGCTAGGTAGAGATGAGTATACATATTAGGCATAGAGGATCCACTCCCTTAGGCGATGTGGGATGTAGCACCCACCATATTGCATTGTAGGGGTGGGTTCAAAAAACCCAAAATCGAAAAAAACCAAAAACCAAATCGAACCAAAGCCGAAAAAAACCAAATTGAAAAAAAATCGAACCAAAACTACCAAACCGAACCGAACAAAAAAAAATCATATATAAATACTAAAAACATGTTGGCGTCATGGTTTGAACCCCTTCCCTGCAGGTTGGGGTTAATCGCTGCAAGCCAACTTGACTGTAGGCCTTGAGTTGTTATAATTGCACTAGTAAGTTATTTATAGGTTTCTTAAATTTAATGCTTTATAAAAATTTTTAACTTTACAAACCCTAGCCGTCTCACTACCATCCCATTTCCCATTTCCTATTTCAGATCTCAAACACTCACTCTCTCTCTCCCCTCCGCTGCTTCCTTTTTACCTTTGCTTCCTCAATCTCTCTCTCTCTCTCTCTCTCCCTTTCCTCTCTTCCTCCAAATCACTCTCTCCAGTCTCCAGTCTTCTCCTGTCCTCCTCCTCATCTTCCAAACCATGATTTTCCCTTGCCCTTTTCGAATCGGAACCCCCTCCAAATTGGAAGATTCTAATCCGGGTTTTCCGATCTCTCACAGGTAATTTTTTAATAAAAACAAATATGATTTATAATTTTATATTGTGATTTATTGAATTAATAGACTATATGATTAAGCAATGATTTTTCTTTTGTTCATATATGTATCAGCAGCTCCTAGTTTGTTTCCCACGGTTTTTTCATAAACCTTTGAAAATACAACCTTGGTTAATAATTGGTTTTGTAAATTCCATGAAACCAAAAAATATTGGATTTGTATTTATAAATTATTATGTGCACAACTAATGTCCACGTAAAATGGGTTTTTCTTTTAATTATTTTGTTGGGATTTTGCATATTATAATCTTCCAATTTGGCAGCAGATGCATAGGTGTTGCCATGGCTGACGAGTGACGAGATGTTTGGGACTAAAAACAAACCCCCAAGGTAAAAATCTCCCTGGCTGGCTGGTATTTAGTTCTATTGGGTTTATTTTCATGGAAAAAATCAAAGAATTAACACATGCATGTTGGAAATGTGCCCTAAAACCAATCATATGATGATACTTTATGGACATTTCACATGTTAAACTAATATAGTTTAATATAAAGGGCAAAGATTATTGTTTAAAGCCGTCTCATATAAATGTTATACGCTTAAATGATAAGTCCAAGGAATATGTAATTGAGAGAATGCGATCTAAAGAAGTTAGATTCATGAGACCATTCTCTTTCGTATACATATCTTAAACGTTCCTGATCATAGGATTGCCAATTGGGCATTGACAGTCCATTAAGATCAGTACGTGCTATGTCTTCTTTTAGAGATAGTGACTGGTCTCGAGTCATTGGTGTGACTGACACCAAGACAAGCATGTAGGTGCTCAATAGAAAATGAGTTTACTGAACACGATCAAGAATGAGTTCTCATACTAATGTCACATGAGAACTCAAGGTTGGGATAATGCAAAGTAGTCATTTGACCTGAGGCATCATAGTTGTCATGTGGTTAGGTCCTTTATCTTTGACTATGTCAAAGTCACTCTGTCAGAGGGTGTCCACGACATAGTTGGGGTTAAGCCACTTAGCCATGGAGGCAAGTGAATGCGCAACAAGGGATCTCTAACCTTTAAACCGTTTAAGGGAGAATACTCTATGATATGATTAAGAATCTCTGGCTAGAGTATGAATGAGATGTAGGAAATCGTTCCAAATCACATTCAAGGTAATCATATAAGTAAGAGAATCACATTGGATAGTATACATGAATAAACTATCAAACCAAACAATGTGGTCAAGAGTATTGTATTAGAGAAAGACCGTATTGCATTGTAATCCTAAACTGAATAGGTTCTCCACCTCTTCTGATTAGCTTGGGTAACCATGACATACTGCTAGGTGTCACTCATGGTTTGTGGAAGCCCTAAACGTGTATAATCACTAAAGGGAGAATTGAAAGTAAGTTTCAATTCACAATCGATTTGAAAGAGTTCTAATTGCCCACTGCCTCGCTAAAAGGAACCTAATGGATCGTACACCATGTAAGGTAGAGATTGAAGAAACAACAGAGATGAGTAAGGATAATTAAATGATTTAATTATTTATGGCTAGGATTAATTAATATGTTAATTAATCAAACGAATAAGTTCGTTATAGACCTCGGGTTAGTTTTGGGCCGCAAGGTCCAATGGGATTTGAATGTCAAGCCCATTAACTCAAGTTGTATGACAACTTGAAACCACAAAGGGCTTGAAAGCCCAATGAACCCTTAATGGCCAACCATATAGAGAGGGGTAGTGAGCTTGGCTTAATTGCAAGTTTGCCATTCCATTGTGAGGTGGTATAAAGACAACTTTATAGCCATTTCATCCTTAGGGTTTCTTTTGGAGAAAAGATGAGAACACAATGTCTCTCCCTTTCTCTCTAGGAGGCTGGCCCCCTTGGAGGAGATTAGCTAGCAATCTTCCCTCCTCCAAGGTCACTCATCTCTTCTTCGAGTCTTTCCTTGGTGTGGAAAAATTAGAGTTTCTCAACTTTGGGAACTTGGAGAATTCTTTCAACCATCCTCATCCAAGAAATTCATGGAGCTAAGAAGCAAGGAATGAAGGCCCTCTCCTTGGGTGATTAGCCTTTGCTTATGCAAAGAGGAATCAACAAAGGTATAAGATTTCTCAACTCACTTTGTTCTTGAGTTGAGTCTTGGTTCACATAACTACTAGGCTTTGAATTTCATGGGTAATGTTTTGTTTTTGAGTGCATACAAGCATGATTCCGCCTTTAATTGTTAATTGCATGCCATAGATCTTGCTCAAATGAACATGTTTTTCACAAAATTTCCTTCAATGCATGTGTTTTTTTTTCTCTACGAGAACTCTTGGATCCACAACAAGAAAGACTCACCGACACCCAATAATGTCATATCCATGACCGATCGTCCCAGTTCGTATTCATTTTATGCAGAAGCTTCTGCATCTTCAGTGCTTAATCAATTGTTGCAGATTTGTTCCAGATTAAAAAAAAAAATTCATGGAAAAAACCGAACCGGATTGAAACCAAACCAAAAAAAACCAAAACCGAACAGAAAAAAATTGAACCGAACCGAAATTTTGATTCGGTTTCGGTTTTAACCGTTTTAAAGCGAACCTAGCCCTATTGCATTGTGCACGCCTTTACAAGGATTGGTCATGTGGAAAATTGGTCCTTAGACCATCTAAGTCACAATTGATCTTGGATTCCCATTTTCTTCTCGAGAATTTAAAAGCGTATTTGTGAGCATAATCGACATCTAATTGTGGACTACTTGACCAGTGACCTAAATGTATCTACAAGATAGTCATAATATTATTCGCTTGCTATTACAAGTGCATTTCCCATATTTGTAGGCTATTTCATGTCACTTGTGATTAATTTGAGCACACAATATTCATGGCTTACCACAAGTTTTAAGCATTTTATTCTTTGCTAATTTTTGCTTGGGAGATGCATCTTGATCATGTGCATCATGATGATCAAGTTGGTTGGGGTATGTTTTCCAACCAATAAGTAATTGTGTACAAAGATTGTTTTCATCCCTTAAAATTGGGATTCAAGTCAATTTGTTTTAAGTTGTGCTCATAGTTACTGTATTTTTGCGGATTATCAATTTGGTGAGACAATATTCCCAATGTTAGGGGGAGACATGACAGTTTAGAACGTCGTGAATCAGCGTTGACACATCCACTCTTGTCTCATAAGTAATGTAGATTAATCTGTTGCCTGCCTAAAGGCATTACACACACACACACACACATATACACACTTTGAACTTCTCATAAGTGGAGATTAATAAACTTCAAGCCCTAATTGAAATAACTCTCCATAAGAGGGCATGACCCAACTCTTTAAGCAATTCATCTTAAGATGTTTGTCCTAGACGTGACAATAGAAGCCTCGAAATGCATTGTACCCAAGCAATAAAATAATTATAAATTAAGCATGCACACCCATATGAGGATTGTTAGATCACAAATTGATGATTCACGATAATTTTTATTATAGTAGCTACTCACATCATCAAGGGCTATTCAGTCACGTTTTCTGATTAAATTTCGACAAATTGTAAAAGGGTAGGCCAAATTGGAAAGAGGCAAATTCCATTTTAAGAGGCATTGAAAACGTGGAATAAGGGAACCTATAGTTTAAACACCAAAAGTTATTCTTGGGTGTTCGTATTAAAGTGAAATAAAATTATTGTATGGCATAGGCTTCTTAGTAGAGACCTATCTCTTATTGTAGGTGCAATCACATTTCTATAAGTATAGTGTTATCTTGAATGTGAGACTTGTGACATGTGGAGATTGCATACTACTTGATTTTTAAGTTTTAGTCTAGCTTTCAAAGCTATTTCTTAATGAATGGAAAATGCTATGAAATTCTTATTTAATGATTTCACTTTAAGAGCATAAAGATCAAAATATGTACTCAGTACCTATTTTAGATAAATTTGTTATAAATTGCCTCAACGAGTACTTTTGTTAGTTCGAACATAAAATTATATTGTTGCAACATACTCTTTAAAGAGCTAAGAGTTTTAGTATGATTCTTGAAGAGCCTACAAGGCTATTTGTATATATGGTTCATACTTACAAGAGTAAACTGCCGATTTGCCCCCTGAACTATCACCCAACTTTCGATTTGCTCCCTGAACTTTTTGATTGGAAAATTAAGGACTTAAACTAATTTTTTTGGCCGATTTCCCCCCTACCATTAGTTTTTCATAGATTTCATCCAAATTAACGTTAACTCTTATCGTGTGCAAACCACGTAACTCTCATTTGTGGACACAAGCGTCATTTCACTAGACATTCAGACAAAAAAGCTATAGAATCACACATATTTGCATAGGTTTATATTTTAGAAATCTAAGGTTTTCAATTATTTTAAAGAATGAAGCGACCGAACTACCTACACATGTTGTGCATATGCTTCCATTTAACAGAAATTTGGATGGAATGAATGAAAAATTAACAGCAGGGGGCAAATCGGCCAAAAAAATTAGTTTAAGTCCTTAATTTTCTAATTAAAAAGTTCAGGGGGCAAATCGAAAGTTGGGTGATAGTTCAGGGGGCAAATCGACAGTTTACTCTACTTACAATGAAGTTTATACTACTCTTAGTTTATTTTAGATTTTAGATTTTATTTTGTATTTATTTGTTATTTGCAGGAACACAAATGGCTGTTGTCAATTTCTAATAAACTTTCACAGTTCCCCAAGTCAAGTTCTACTCAAACTTAATTTCTTGAAGGCCGAGCCACATTACTTCAAACTTGACAATGATGACTAGTTGAATCAAGACTTATAATCATCAGGGAGAGTCATGTATCTAGCGGAGTTATTCATTAGGGGGAGTCTGACAATATGCTATAATGGATAAATAAACGCGTTGTGCTTTTTTTCCCTTCGACTAGGTTTTATTCCATTGGGTTTTCCAAGCAAAGTTTTATTGAGGCAACTACCATTGATTGTTGCACATCTAAGGAGAAGTGTTGTAAGTATTATTTGAGGTATTATGTGACTCTATGTAATACGTTAATAGTTTAGTTCCTCATTGATGTAAATTTGGAAAACGCTAAGCCTACAGGCTATCTAATGATAAGAATGAATATACTCTTATTTCCTCCTTCTAATCCCTCTCGTCTCTCTATTCTCTTTTTTTCTATATTTTATTTCCAACAAAAATGACATACTTGGAAGCATTTGTCCGGAGACAAAATAACAATAAAAAAAAACAAAAACATAAATTGTAGGACTGTTTCATGGTTAAATTGTTGAATAAAAAATCAAAATCAAGTTAGGGAAAACAGTCTAGAATGCTAATATAAAAAGTAATATTGCAACCTTATGGTTGAAAATTTACTTTGATATTAAATTAGATGAGATGACACACATTGAAGTTCTTGGAAATGTGGTTTATTAACATAAGCTATAGCCTACCAAGTTTGATTGGAAAAATATAGATTTCATGAGAAAGGGCACGTTAATTCAAAATTGTTAGTTTGTTTTGCTTCAAAGAATGACATAAGACATGGTTTTATGAAGTATACAATGGGATTAGTAGGACAAACGGTGAGTAACTCGAAAACAATGGACACTGTTTTTATTTGGGAAAAAATTGTCCATCATTTTCTCCGTCATTTGTTTTGGTTCATAACGCTTAACATTATCATCTAGTGATATTCCTCTTCATTTGTAAATGTGACATTAGAAGTTCGATTCTCATCGATGGCGAGTTCGAGCCAGATTATTATGGTTAGCTCATTATGTGACTTAGATCATCAAATCCGGCACAATCATTTCTTCATCATTTTTTAAAAGGTAAACTATTTTCAAATGCAACATATATTTACACTAAAAGGTGGGGTTGGTATCAAACTTATCATTTACGAGATTTGAACATAAGCCCTTTCACTTATAAGAGAACATAAATTACTAGATTGTAGTACTAACTACTAAGTGGCAACCATTTTGGCATTTAAATAAAGTATATTATCCACATATCCATCTTAGTTCTTACACATCCCTCTAAATTTTCGACTTTCGGGTCGAATGAATTGAAGAAAATTAATGACAAAAAATTATCATGGATGTGTGAGAATTAAACATAGATGTGTTAATAGCACGTTCATAATAAAATGCATTAGAACCCAGACTTTGTTAGTAAGTTTTAGCGATTTTCTCACATCAAATAAGGTCCATCGTGTGAGAAGCCCATAAAATGAGGCCCATGATATACATTGATACACTATTATTGGAAGACTTTGTATTAAGAAGACATAATCGAATATTCTATGCAGAAAATTATGGTGACCTCAAGTGCACAATATAATACCTGAAAAATTTAAATATATGAATTTGATATTCATAATTATGAATATGTGAAGAAAATCGAAAATAAATCGATTTATTATTATGAATTTCGAACGGGGAAAATGTGAAATCCCGTTTCTGGATTTTATTATTATTTATGTTGTATAATTTTTCGTTAAGTGGAAAATAACGAAAATGCCCCTAGTTTATTAACGTAATTATTAGAGGATGTATTTTTATCCTCATATATTTTATCATATTTCTTGGCATATTTGGATAGAGCCTGATCTCATGAATACGGAGGCGAAAACCGTTTGTGAAACGAAGTTATAATGAAAGAGTTATAAACGAATGAAGGTAGGGGTAAAATAGTCATTTGCTGGGAATCTAGAATGCTCCAATTTGTGGAAGCCTTGTTTTGGTAAAAGGGAGGCCACGTTAGTGGCTGAAAATGGGGAAAAAAAAAGGAGGAAGCTGGCTAATGGTGACGGAAATACGGATGGTACATCATGTGTTTTTATGCAAGTGGTGGAAACTTTTAATTTTTAAGTTATTAACCTTTTAACACACATAACCCACCATTTATATAGGGACACGTAGTGTACCATCTCGTGTAACGATCACATTGAAAAATCTTTTGAGAAAAAATGGGAGATGCGGGAGGTTAGGGGGAGGGCATTGGCTACCCAATAATAAAAAAAAAGGATGAACCAATTAGGAAAGGAGGGGGAAAGGTGGACGAATGAGAGACAAGGGAAATGAGGGAAAGGAGAGAAGGAGAAAAGGAGGGGGAAAACTGGGTTTCCCCTTGACCCAAGCGACACGACGAGCACCACAACCAAATTGGGTCATTTTTCTGGCAAATCAAGGCAAACCACTTCCTAGAAACAACTTCCTAGCCTTCCCTCTTCCATTGCCACCAAAATTAGAAGGAATTTGGTGGTAATTTTAGGGAAAAGGGAAAGTGGTTCGTGTGGGTGTACGGCGGCGATCCTCAAATCGTGAAGGTAACTCAACCAATTACCACCACCAATATGCTCCCCTCAACCTCAGGAACAAATCCCAAGCAGTGATGGAGGCGTCGGAGTGAGTATGAAGGTCAAATTGAAGCACACCCAATTATAGGGTTCTGGCGGTTCGTGGGTGATTTCAGGCGTTTCCCAGCTGAATTGGACTTCGGCCCAGGTATGAAAATTTCTTATCTCACTGAGATATATTTACCTGTAAAATTTGAGAATTTTTGGAAATAGTTGAATTTTCCGGCGAGTTAGGATGGCTGGCCGCCATGTGCAGTAGCGCATGGGCCGAGGCACACCCTAACTACCCTAGCTAAATTTGATACCCTGATTCCATATATGACATCCGATTAACAAAATTCCATTGTTGAGTATAATTTCGTTAAGGTCTGGCACTTGGATATTATAGCAATCAACGATCTGACTGTTGGATCGTCACCAAACTTTGATACATTATAGTACGTAATATTTGAGGACCATAGAAACTTATGTATCGGGAATCCGAAGTACGGATCTTCCCGAATTGGATTTGTAAATTTGAAAAATAAAACGTTGACCGTCATTGAAAATTGTGATTGGCAGAGATCCGACCGTTAGATCATGGTGAGATTTTAGTATGTTGTTTTAGAAGCATAATGTTGATGTTGAAAAGTTACGGACCATAAATCTGATAGGAAAATCTTCCGGTTTAGATTTCTAGGGTTGTGGACCCTGTCCTCGATATCGATTGACGATTGACTTTTTTTGTCAACTAAACCGAACTCTAGCGTGCCGTTTATCTTAGAGTGTTGTTGGGATTTCATAGAGCTTAATGAGCTCATTGTGATGACGTGTGTCTTGATTTATGTATTAGTGGCACTATATTGAGTTATACTTATTTATTAAATGAGTTTTCTATTGAATTGTTATTTTTATTGTTAGTCATCGATCTATGTTTACTAATTGTCATCTAGAAGTGGATAAAAGAATGAATGGTGAACCACGAAAAGCTTGATCCCTATTGAGGGTACATAAGCAGTCTGGGGTTAGATGTAGCCTTAAATATTTGAGATTAATCTTTTGTTGGGAATTTGATTGAAGAAATGAAACTGTGGTGAATTATTTGAAAATTAAATCTTAGGTTTTTGGTAAGTAAATTTTGGTTATAGTTTTTGTGAGTGAATAAGAATTTTAAATAAAGAACTGTGATTAATAGTAGAAAATTAAACAAGAGTTTAATTTTTAGGTCTATCATCGGAATTATTTTCTGAAAATAAGTATTTCCGGGGCAAGGCGTTACACACAAGCCCAATCTCTGTTGCTATTAGGCCTCATTTGGTACGTTTGACAGTGCTGACTATTTCAGTCGGTTTGACTGATTTTTGCGTTGAACAGTACTGGCATTTGTTGCAATCTTAGATAAATCTGTGCATAGGTCGGACTATAATAATTTTTGAATAATAATTGATGTCAAAATGACAAAAAAAGGGAGAAAAGAATTAATCATTACATGGACAAAATTTTGGGACAAGCATATCAGATAAAGCATATTTGACCCGCCATTGATGAACCCTTCCAATCCAACAAAACCCCACCTCTCAATTTCTCATACTACTCTCCAAGAACCAAATTAAAGGTTCCATAAATGGCAAAACCAAAGAAAACTTAGATCAAATTTGATGAAGATTCACTTTGATGAGAACGCAGAAAGGCAAAAAACTCAAATGCCCATGAACCAAGAAAGCTTTTTGTGGAGCCTAAAATAATCCCAAAAATCCTAGATGCGACATGTGGATTTTTATCCAAGAAAGACAAGATTATTCTCATTAAATGACCAGACTTCTCAAATATTCCCACTCACAGCTCAGCACCTCTGAAGGTCCAAGCAGATCCAAGCAGCTGAATATGACTACTCACAATTCACTTGCCCATGACAAGGAAAACTCAAAGGCATTAAAGATAAGGATTAATTACCAAATCCTATCTTTAGTACATTTTGAATTAAAGGTTGACTCTATTCAAGTAAGTATTTCATATTTTAATCAATTAGAGATACTTTCACCATTATCTCAGCTAACCTTAAAAGTCCTACACACTCTTTTTAGAGAAACTAACTTAGGCATCGGAGATCCATCTCCCACCCCCACCCCACCTTGTGGGCGTGTGAGACTTAGGTCATTGATCAAAGGTGTTGATTGTTTTGTAAGTACACATTTGTCAAGATTGAAGACGGCAGATTTTTGTTACCACACTTTTTAACCAAAAAGCAAAGGTTTGAAAGAGTCTGCAATAAAAAAACAGACCAAGTTCTTGTGATTGTGACAAAGAAAACCCAAAAAGCAGTGGCAAGAATGTGTGGAATCAATCCACGGGGAGAGAAATAGAAGAAGAAGGAATACTTTTAGTTGGAGAAGAAAGATAGCGGCACGGCAGTAACGAAGATTGCGAATGATGCGCACGAGCAAATCGCAAGGGAAGGGTTAGGGAAATAGCAAGCATGCCGAGGTTTTGGAGCGAATAAGTTATACGGAATCAGGCGTATAGAATAGGTGGGCCCTTATAAAATTATCCAGTGTATATTTAATACGTAAAAGCACCAAACACCAAATTCATATAAAATTTAGGGCATGTCAAATGAGACCTTAAAATATAGAACTAATACATAAAACACCACAAAACATTATAAGGATATGGAGTCTTGTATGAAAACAACAAATAGAACATCAGGAGGTTCCTTGCACCAAGAACTCAAGTGTAGAGCGAGATGAGCAATGCAGTGAGCAGCACCTTTAGCTTGACGGTAGTACCAAAAGATATTGTGGAGCTTTTGTTTGTTTGTTTCTAAAACAAAAATGCCCTTTTTAAACAATGCAATTTTAATAACCAAAGATGTCACGCCCCGATAAAAAAATACGCCAAGGTTCCACACATGGTAGCAAAAAGTAACAGTACAATGATACATACAGTCATGTGGGACTCATATATAATATACATAAGAAATTCAGAGGAAACAAAACTACAATAAAAGGGAACAAACCTTACTTTTGAATGTACTGCACACACCAGCTGCACCCCTTGATATCCCATTTCTCTAACCGCTACTTGTACTCTACAAGAAATAATCCTACACCATAGGAATGGTGCACTAGGCAAAGCAAAACTCTGATAAGCTATAAAGCTCGTGTGAGTGACAGTGATATGACATATATGATTCGACGTCAATCGATCTCATTTATGAAACATTTCACAATCCTTTACATATATAAATATTCCATACTCAAAAAACTCGATTGAATCCACACATGTATTCAATCATTGGCTTCATATATACATTAAAATAATAAGGTTAGCACAAACTTAAAAAAAAATTGTATTCCAAACGCACTCTTGGAATCAAATAGAACTGATATACAAGACAAGAAGCAGAATTCCAGACTCACTCCATGGAATCAATATGATGAACGGTTCTAGACGCACTCAATGAAACCAAACAAAATGTAACCATCTAAATGCACTGAATGGTATCCATACATAAAGTATTAGCAGGATCCCAGACACACTCATGGAATCAGAAAGAAAGGTAATGCACTAGGAATTTGACCCACACACATCCAGGATATCCATCCTCTACTAGCCCTCTCAATTCGCAAACCTTACAAACATACATGTATATATACATTTCACAAGGCAGATCGATGACTAGTATTAAGCACATTTATAATTCCATGTTCTATCCAAAAATTATATCAACATGGGGATTTTCATAGGCAAAATACTTGTCACAAAATACTACAACCACTCACTTGGAATCCAACGCACTTCCAAAATCAACACAATTAAGTTGTCATGCAAAACGATGTTAACATTGCTGAGACGTAACATGTCTCTAATGAGCCAATAATGTTGCGTGACATAACATAATATTGTGCACACACTCCATTTAGAAATTTATCAAGACTGACCTGTAAAACAAGGCACAATGATACTTGCATGTAAATCGAGATGCAAGTCAACAGGGAACAACATGTCATCGTTATGAGCTAACTAAGCTCCATTACACATTAAAAAAAAAAATCATATTCCAATTTCACGATGTTCCAACAGTTGGATTGTCCAAAAATCGAATAATGGAACTATCACATCGAATCTCAATAAAAGGACCTTGAATATGGGCTCAGAGCATCGAGAATATCTTGTTGTCCAAAATACATGTCAACGGATTTTCCCATGAGTCGCCGCGTGCGGTGTAGGCCTGACAATTCCTGACACGACCCGATAATCCGACACGACACGACACGAAATTAACAGGTGTTCGGGTCGACACGATAACGAAACGGGTCGTTATCGGGTAACCCAATAAGCACCTGTTAAGATAACGGGTTGTTTCGGGTATACACGTGGGTAACACGATACACGATAAGCAGAATATTAATTTAATAATTTTATAACCCTAAAAAAAATACTATAATTATTATATATATTAATTTAACAATTTTATACCCCTAAAAACTATAATAATTATATATATATATATATATATATATTAAATTAACTATAATAATTATAATAATTATATATACTATAATAATTATACTCCCGAAATATTAACTGACACACCCCGTCCCAAAGGAGGGCATGCTGGCCGTCACGTGAGAGTGACGTAACCATTTGCACAGTACGGAAGCTTTAATTATACAATTTATAATTTGATATACCCGAAGGTGAGTCCTAATTTTGTCCAATCTGTCAGAACCCCGCTGAATTCCTCGTAGTCACCACACCTTTGTGATTCCTGAACCTGGAGGGGCGCAAAACCAAAATTGAGTGGGTCAGTAAAACAATTCTTTTCTAAATCCAAACATTTCTCAAAACGTTGTAACCCCTCTCCGTAAAACCTGTATACTTTCCCAGAAATGTAAAATATAAATATACATATATATTCTCAATACTTCAATACATTAACTCAACATTTTTTTTTCTTTATCAATCATGCCATGCCATGTCTAATTCAACAGTTAAGTATGGATGCATCAACAATAATCATATCAGGTGCAAGAAAGTAATCAACCGGAGGCCCTCTAATAGCCCTGTACGGTTGAATCTAGAGCTCAAAATCTATCACTATCACTCTGCCGGAGTCACCTCTGTGACCTGTACGGCCTTCTGCACATAGGTTACGCTCTAGTGCTTCTCTCATTAATCATCTGTGCACATAATCTAAGGTCACCCACCAGTCGAAATCTCACTAACACTCTTCGACTGGCCCGTCGCACCCACTCCGCGTGGACTGTGCGACCAGCATCTACTTGGATCCAAGGCGAGCGTGCGATGCGGTGAATACTATAAGCACTAAACCAAGGTGCAGGATTTGAGCTCAATATACATCAACATCATCATAACAGTAATTAAATACTCACCTGATACTCACCTGTGCGTTCGCCGCACCATTCATTCATATGCATCATATATCTCAAATCATACTTTTCATATCATTTCATGCAAGGCAATTCAATTTACATTTCCATATATATTTCATATACTTCTATGCATGATCTTTCAATTCACGTTTTCATATCATTCTATATACCTTTCATTTAAAACATAATTTCATTCTAATTCAATTTCTGGGAAAGCGTCAAGTATATATATATATACGGAAAACAAAACTGCCCACTCACAGATTACATCGACGTCTCGTAGGTCCCTGAGCATCCTTTGGCCATGCCCGATGTCCGTATAATCCTCGCCTATACGAGAAGTAACCAAATTGACGTTATTTAACGCATAATCCCACTCTTAGCTAATAACTCCTCATATATTGCTCAAATTGGGTATATGAATATACCACTGTGACCTACACAACCTCAGGATCATGCCCATATTTTTAAAATAATTTTTGGAGGTCTCACGCGCCCCCACGCGCCTGACGTGGCACGGACCTACGCGCCCCCCACGCGCGGCCACGTGCCAAGCACACTGACGGTGTCAATTGACGCTGTCAGGAATATTCCGTTAAACCCCGGAATATTCTGTTAAAACCTAACCGTTCCGTTAACGGCGTCAGGAATATTCCGTTATAACTAACGGAATATTCCTGCTTCTTCTCCGATGGACTCTCGCCGGACTCCGGTCACCGGAAAACTGGGAAAAATTTCTATTTAACTATTCTCACTCGTTTTTCGTCCATTTTTTTCGTACTTTATACCAAAATGAAGCCCTAAACACCTAATATCACGTTGGACTAGTTTTAGGGTCTAAAAACAACAAGATCATACATTTCCAATAATTCCAAAATTCGGCCAAACTCGAACCAAGTGATCCCGACGTCCATTTTGTTCAAACGAGGCACTCCGAGCCTCCTCGTGACCTCCTTAAGCTCACTGTGAGCTTGAAATTCCCTGAAACATCAAGATTTACGTGTGCATGAACAGTGCACTTTAACGGGGAGTTTAGAATCTAGGGTTTTCGAAGTGAAACTTACCTGAAATTGGTGTCTACGTGATCTTGGAGGTTCCAGGAGTTCGATGGTGGTCTTAACTCCGTCGTTGGTAGAAGTTTAGGGTGGTTTTGTGGTTGGTTTGTTCGAACAGAGAAGAAGAGTGACAGAGAGAGTGAGAGAGTCGTGAGGGAAGAGAGAGAGAGTGACTGAGGAAGATGAGAGAGACAACAAAACGGGAAATGGGGAGGGATTTAGGGTGTAGGACCCCACCTAAAGTCCAAACACAAATTATTAGTCTAAGTTTAAGTCTAATTAACAATAGTTTAGGATCTTTAGATAAAACAAATGTCGTACATTTACGCACCTTAATCCCGTTTAAGGGCATTTTTGTAAGTTCACGTCCTCGGAATTAGAAATTCCGGGACGGACTGTGACATTAACTATAATAGTTATATATATATATATATATATATATATATATATATATATTAAATTTTAAATTAAATTTTATACCCCTAAAAACTATAATAATTATACATACAAAATAAATAGATTTAAATCTACTTAATAAATAAATAAATATATATATACACACACACACCATTGAACTTCATGGGATACGAATTATACGAAACTAATTTCAACGATCCAACCGTCAAACTTTTTGTATATGCTTCGAGATCGCATCAGCAAAAAATTACAAAAAACAAATATTCACAGATCAAGTAACGAGACAAAACTTTTAGACGGTTATAAACGAAAAATCACGATTTAACGGTTATTTTAACTCCGATTTTGATGATTTTTTACAGCTACACTCCTTGACCCTATATGAATATAATGAATGAATTCGATCTTCAATTTAAAATATTTGCACTAGTGGATACCACAAAATCTTATGTTATACTTGATGAAAGTATGAATAAACTCTTAAGTGTTAGTGAATCTATTGTTTTGATGGGATACGCATTCTACGAAAAAAGTTTCAACGATCCAACCGTCAAACATGTTTGTATATACTTCGAGATCGCATACGCCAAAAATTACAAAAAAACAAACATTCAGAGATCAAGTAACGAGACAAAAATTTTCGACGGTTATAAACGAAAATCACGATTTAACGGTTATTTTAACTCCAATTTTGATAATTTTTTACAGTTACACTCCTTGACCCTATATGAATATAATGAATGAATTCGATCTTCAATTTAAAATATTTACACTAATGTTATATTTAATGAAAATATGAATAAACTCTTAAGTGTTAGTGAATTTATTGTTTTGATGAGATACGCATTTTACGAAACTAGTTTCAACGATACAACTGTCAAACTTGTTTGTATATGCTTCGAGATCGCATACGCCAAAAATTGCAAAAAACAAACATTCAGAAATCAAGTAACGGGACAAAACTTTTCAACGGTTATAAACGAAAAATCACGATTTAACGGTTATTTTAACTCCAATTTTGATAATTTCTTACTTCTACACTCCTTGACCCTATATGAATACAATGAATGAATTCGATCTTCAATTTAAAATATTTACACTGGTGGATACCACAAAATCTCATGTTATACTTGATGAAATTATGAATAAACTCTTAAGTGTTAGTGAATTTATTGTTTTGATGGGATACGCATTCTACGAAACTAGTTTCAACGATCCAACCGTCAAACATGTTTGTATATACTTCGAGATCGCATACGCCAAAAATTTCAAAAAAACAAACATTCAGAGATAGAGTAACAGGACAAAACTTTTGACGGTTATAAACGAAAAATCACGATTTAACGGTTATTTTAACTCTGATTTTGATAATTTTTTACAGCTACACTCCTTGACCCTATATGAATACAATGAATGAATTCGATCTTCAATTTAAAATATTTACACTAGTGGATACCACAAAATCTTATGTTATACTTGAAGAAAGTATGAATAAAATCTTTAAATGTTAGTGAATCGATTGTTTTGATGGGATACGCATTCTACGAAACTAGTTTCAACGATCCAACCGTCAAACATGTTTGTATATACTTCGAGATTGTATATGCCAAAAATTGCAAAAAACAAACATTCAGAGATCAAGTTCCGAGACAAAACTTTTCGACGGTTATAAAGGAAAAATCACGATTTAACGGTTATTTTAACTCCGATTTTGATGATTTTTTACAGCTACACTCCTTGACCCTATATGTATACAATGAATGAATTCGATCTTCAATTTAAAATATTTACACTAATGGATACCATAAAATCTTATGTTATACTTAATGAAAATATTAATAAACTCTTAAGTGTTAGTGAATCTATTGTTTTGATGGGATACACATTCTACGAAACTAGTTACAACGATCCAACCATCAAACATGTTTGTATATACTTCGAGATCGTATACGCAAAAAATTGCAAAAAAACGAACATTCAGAGATAGAGTAACATAACAAAACTTTTTGACGGTTATAAACGAAAAATCACGATTTAACGGTTATTTTAACTCTGATTTTGATAATTTTTTACAGATACACTCCTTGACCCAATATGAATACAATGAATGAATTCGATCTTCAATTTAAAATATTTACACTAGTGGATACCACAAATTCTTATGTTATACTTGAAGAAAGTATGAATAAAATCTTTAAATGTTAGTGAATCTATTGTTTTGATGGGATACGCATTCTACGAAACTAGTTTCAACGATCCAACTGTTAAACATGTTTGTATATACTTCGAGATCGTATACGCCAAAAATTGCAAAAAACAAACATTCAGAGATAGAGTAACATAACAAAAATTTACGACGGTTATAAACGAAAAATCACGATTTAACGATTATTTTAACTCCGATTTTGATGATTTTTTACAGCTACACTCCTTGACCCAATATGAATACAATGAATGAATTCGATCTTCAATTTAAAATATTTACACTAGTGGATACCACAAAATCTTATGTTATACTTAATGAAAATATTAATAAACTCTTAAGTGTTAGTGAATATATTGTTTTGATGAGATACGCATTTTGCGAAACTATTTTCAACGATCTAACCATCAAACTTGTTTGTATATGCTTCGAGACCGCATATACCAAAAATTGCAAAAAAAAAACATTCAGAGATCAAGTAACGGGACAAAACTTTTCGACGGTTATAAATGAAAAATCACGATTTAACGATTATTTTAACTCCGATTTTGATGATTTTTTACAGCTACACTCCTTGACCCTATATGAATACAATGAATGAATTCGATCTTCAATTTAAAATATTTACAGTAGTGGATACCACAAAATCTTATGTTATACTTAATGAAAATATTAATAAACTCTTAAGTGTTAGTGAATATATTGTTTTGATGAGATACGCATTTTGCGAAACTATTTTCAACGATCCAACCGTTAAACATGTTTGTATATGCTTCGAGATCGCATATGCCAAAAATTGCAAAAAACAAACATTCAGATATCAAGTAACGGGACAAAACGTTTCGACGGTTATAAATGAAAAATCATGATTTAACGGTTATTTTAACTCCGATTTTGATGATTTTTAACAACTACACTCCTTGACCCTATATAAATACAGTGAATGAATTCGATCTTCAATTTAAAATATTTACACTAGTGGATACCACAAAATCTTATGTTATACTTGATGAAAGTATGAATAAAATCTTTAAGTGTTAGTGAATCTATTGTTTTGATGGGATACGCATTCTACGAAACTAGTTTCAACGATCGAAACGTCAAACATGTTTGTATATACTTCGAGATTGCATATGCAAAAAATTGCAAAAAGCAAACATTCAGAGATCAAGTAACGAGACAAAACTTTTCGACGGTTATAAATGAAAAATCATGATTTAACGGTTATTTTAACTCCGGTTTTGATGAATTTTTACAGCTACACTCCTTGATCCTATATGAATATAATGAATGAATTCGATCTTCAATTTAAAATATTTACACTAGTGGATACCACAAAATCTTATGTTAAACTTAATGAAAGTAAGAATAAACTCTTAAGTGTTAGTGAATCTGTTGTTTTGATGAGATACGCATTCTACGAAACTAGTTTCAACGATCTAACCGTCATACTTGTTTGTATATGCTTCGAGATCGTATACGCCAAAAATTGGAAAAAACAAACATTTAAAGATTAAGTAACGGGGACAAAACCTTTCGACGGTTATAAACGAAAAATCACAATTTAACGGTTATTTTAACTCCGATTTTCATGATTTTTTACAACTACACTCCTTGACCCTATATGAATACAATGAATGAATTCGATCTTCAATTTAAAATATTTACAGTAGTGGATACCACAAAATCTTATGTTATACTTAATGAAAATATTAATAAACTCTTAAGTGTTAGTGAATATATTGTTTTGATGAGATACGCATTGTGCGAAACTAGTTTCAACGATCCAACCGTCAAACTTGTTTGTATATGCTTCGAGATCGCATATGCCAAAAATTGAAAAAAACAAACATTCAGAGATCAAGTAACGGGACAAAACTTTTCGACGGTTATAAACGAAAAATCATGATTTAACGGTTATTTTAACTCCGATTTTGATGATTTTTTACAGTTACACTCCTTGACCCTATATGAATACAATGAATGAATTCGATCTTCAATTTAAAATATTTACACTAGTGGATACCACAAAATCTTATGTTATACTTAATGAAAGTAAGAATAAACTCTTAAGTGTTAGTGAATCTATCGTTTTGCATATCCTTCCACATTTAATATCTGTAATAGATTAGTAGTGTACGAATGTATTTTTTATGAGGCTCTTATTTTCGAGTGTAGATGTAGTACTTAAACAACAAATGTGTTTTAATGTTTTGAAGTATTATTTATGTGACAATGTGTGGTATGTGCAAATTTAAGAAAAAAAAAATATTTTTCTTAACGGATCATAACGGGTCGGGTCACTTTACCCGTTGGGTAAAGTGACCTGACCTGTTAAGGACCCGTTAAGATAGCAGGTGTGACACGACACGACCCGTTAAGATAACAGATATTACACGAACACGACTGACACGACCCGTTTGCCAGGCCTAGTGCGGTGGTTTCTGGCAAACAAAAATCCAATTTTAATACTAACACCATATTTCACCAAATTTTACAGGCATGTAGAGCTCAACACAAGGAACAAAGTTTATACCTATTATGAAGTCCAAAAGTGGATGGAAGATAGTCAATTCCGCATGTACGGTTAGGAACCCTAGAACTTCCCAGCCTCCCACCATCGTATGTGGTAGTTCATTAAGGTGGTTTTTGGGTCGGGTTTCTAGAGGGAAGTGAGAGCTTCAAAATGGTAGTGGTGGTACGGTCTAATTTCGTTAGAGACGCTCGAAATTTGCGTTGCAAAATCGCTAAACAAATGGTCTGTGGGTCGCACTAGGTTTTTGGGTTTGGGTTTCTATATTTGGAATCTTTCCAAATTTGGAAACTCTTAAGCTAAAATTGCTATTTATAGTAAGTGCAAAAGACAAAAAATGCCCCTCATTTTTTAGGCTCGTAACTTCTTCGTTTCATTCCACAAACGGTTTTCGCCCACATGCTTGTAGGATTAAGCTTTATCCATCTATTCTAAACCACTTCCAAACACTAAAGTAAAATTTAGAATGACTAAAATGCCATTAAAATTGTTTTTTTCCAAAACTGTAAAATAAATAATAAATTTTGGGATGGGATACAAAAGAAATGAATATAGACACTTGCATATTTACTTGTGTGACCATGACATTGTATTTGAGCTACACAAGTAACTTAGAATCAACGTAACTCAAGTTCATAAAAAGTAAAAAATTGACATCAATTAATTTCGACCCATACTTTACTTAAGGAGGTAAATATTTATTATTACTTGTACCAAAGGCGTAATTAATTGTTATCCCGCTATGTGTCCTGACTCAGGAATTCCTAACCGTATATGAAATTCTCTAGTCCGACGAGCGTTGTCCTTTATGGGCTACAACAACCAATACAAGATTTTGTTAAGAAATTTTTTCTAAAGTTTAGCCCAAAACCTATTGAATATATGGGCAAGTTTCGGAAAACCTAATAATAGAAGGGGAAACTCTGTTTATACCCAAAAATTGTCTCTGGACACCCAATAATTTTTTTTAATAAACGATATTATCTACGGTAAGAGGGTGAGGAAGTGGGCTAAACCTTACAATGAACTAGTAATAATTTGGTTCAAATTCGCTTTTGGCAAAAATCAGACTTAAGACCTCTCATTTACAAGTGAAGAGGAATACCACTAGAACGTAGTACTATGTGGCAATGCTATTTTTGAGGTTATTTAGTCAAAAGTCAATAAAATCTTTATTGATTAGCCATGTAACAATGGTCAAATTTTTTTTTGGGCATAATCAATGAAATATTTATAATAATTATAAATCGGTTAATCAAGCATGTCACATGGGTTTAGGATAATTAGAAAATAAGTATTCTACCATTCTCTCACCTCAATTTATTGATTTCCTTCTCTCCTCCCCTCTCTTGTTCCTATCTACTCCAATCTTCCCTGGCTTTCATTCATGTCTCTCTCTCCCCTTCTCTTTCTTCACTCTTTCTCGTCTTTCTCTCTTCCCCTCTATCCCATATTTCTCTCTGATGAAGAGGTCACTGATGATGATGAACAACACTAGATCCCAACAGCTTAGTCGATCAACGACTACGATATTGTGATTGACACGACTCTTTTTGGAACCATTAACGACCTCTAGAGATTGTGAAGTAGATGGTGGCGGTGGGGTTCGGGAAGGAGTGATCTCACATCAATTGAACATGACTATTAATGAGGTTTAGAAGACGCCATTGACGGAGCTCGAGGATGAAATGGAGCGGTAGATCAAATCTGGGAAATCGGTGCTTCATATTTTAGGCCATTTCTTTATATCTAATTTTGTAATTGAATTTGTATTTAGAATGGTGGAATGCAATGCTTGCATCTCTTGGAAACTTGAAGACAATCCATAGCAAAATGGAACTTCAAAAGTAGACATTGTAATGCATAGTTTGAATCCAAATGTAAAAGAAGAACAAAAAACAAAGACTGCAATGCAGAGTCTAAATCCAAATATAGAAGATAAGCCAGAAACGGACATTTCAACGTAGGGTCTGAATCCAACTGTAAAAAATAGATTCAGGAAACATACATTGTAACACAGTGTTAGAATCCACAGAGCATTGCAAGGTGTGAAGCGTTGAAGATGTGTGAGTGATTAATGGCATTGACTTGATTCAAAAATGCACAAAATAAGTTAGACTTTGGAACAACGTAAAGTGTTAGGTTGTGACCTTCACAAGGTTGCTCCGGTTACCAAGCGTAGGTGAACATGTAGAGGGATAGAAATATGGAAGCAAACACAAGATATATATGGTTCACCCTAAGTTGGGTTTGTCCACGAGGGTAGAGGAGTTCTCATTAATTATGGAAGAGTTTACACAATACATAGGTTCAAGCATAATCATCATTAGTGAGTTCTAATGACGAGTTTAAGTAAAATAATGGCATCCAGAATTAGTTGTAGTAGACGATCTCCTATTAAATTTGAGGAGAGTCTTTGGCTCTCCTCTGTGGTCGATGTGAGACTCTAGCAGCTTTACCTTGACGTTAACACGTGTCGTGTTGTAATTGGTCTCTTGATTGGAGAAGAACTCGTGTGCTTCAGCATGGGTGCCTCCGCACTAACTATTAAGTAATATAAAACTATTTAAGTTTTCAACTATTTGGAAAGAAATAACACCAAGATGAGATGTGTCGCAGAATTAATATCTCATGTTATTCATTAGTCAAGACTATTTAATACAATGATTTATTTACATGAACTCGTCATTCATGAAATTTAAATGTAAGACCTCTTACTTACAAGTCAATACTTAATTAAGTACTCTTCCAAATCAGTAAATTGCATGCCCTTTCCTCTAAAAAAAAAATCTTACATAGAAAGAGTTCATCCTCATGTAACGTCTCATTTCAATAATGCAGTGTCATTTGAAAATAATTTTACACATATTATATTATTAAATTGAGACACCACGTTTATAATGAATCCAGTTCATATAAGTCATTCTCTTTCTTCTCGACAAAGAATCATGTTTGTACCATACTTGACCAATCCCGAAACTACCGAGCACTGGCCAACGCTATACTGTCAAGGACCCAGAAGAGTTCCCCTCCGACCAGGAGGCCAATCACTACTCGACACGTGTCAAGATTAGAAGCCAATCAGAGCGCAGCACGTGTCGACATCAAGAACCAATCATAACATGACACATGTCAATGTGACAAAGCTACAAGTTTTTCTATAAATAGGGGTCATTCCCCCACAATATTGCCTAATGCCATTTGTGTTAAATCATTCACAAGAACTCACTAAATTGAGAGCTTGATCCTTTGTACTTGTGTAAGCCCTTCACTACTAATAAGAACTCCTCTACTCCGTGGACGTAGCCAATCTGGGTGAACCACGTACATCCTGTGTTTGCTTCTCTGTCTCTATTCATTTACGTACTTATCCTCACTAGTGACCGAAGCAACCAAGCGAAGGTCACAAAACCTGACACTTTCTGTTGTACCAAAGTCTTCGCTGATTTTGTGCATCAACATTTGGCGCCGTCTGTGGGAACGACACTTATTCCTACTCTCTTCAGCTGTGTCAAGCTGGTTTCTATCATTCGTACACTTTCTTTTGACCAGGCATCCCTCTCCAACATGGGAAGCGAAGGAAGCCACAGCACACAGAATGACACCCCCCTTGCACATAGTGCGAAGCAACGAAAGAAGGAAGGAAAACGAGTTCTTCTTCAAGCTAAAGTCGATGAGTTGGAAGCTCAGAACAACAAGATAGCAATGAGGAATGAGGTCCTCCAGGAGCAATATGAGAAGCTCTTCGAGACACTCCACGAAGCTAGGCAAGCTCAGACACGCGAGCTTGTTGCCCCCGTGGAAGTCAACCATCAACTAGGTGCCCTCCAACATGGAGGGTCACATGCATTCGACATAGATATCCCTGATAGGGAACAGATTACCCCTTGACTTGATAATCAACATGAGGCTTCTCTTAACCCAGTTGCTTCGACCCGAACCATGAGAAGTGGAGGGAGACACCTCTTTGCTGAAGGGGCAGAAGGATCGAAAGCCGTCTTTCGCGATTGTCGGGATTTCCTGAAGCAACGTCGAGAGAATTCCATCCATATAAGCTCAAAGATCAATGACCCAAGGATTTCTGAGAGACTCGGTCCCCTGCCACGGCCCGAGCCGGCCACCAATTTGGGGAAGGGGCAACAAGTCCTAGAGAGACATGAGGGTACATGGGACTCAGAGGTGTTTCGACAGACATACCCTGGAAGCCAGTACAGCGAGTCCAGGGAAAAATCACATGCCCTTGATCAAACCTTCCTAATTCCAAGAGGAGATGGAGATTTACGAAAGAAAGCTCCAGTGGCACATAACTCCGCTCAGGACCCCCTTGTCCTACAACTTCTTGAGGAAGTAAACAAGTTGAAGGCTGAACGTCAGGCTGAAATACCTGACTGGAACCAACCCAGGCCTGGCCCTCTTACAAGGAGGATCCTCAACACCCCCCTTCAAGCAAAGACAAAGCAAAAGCTTGGCTTGCAACTTTATACTGGAAAAGAGGACCCGATTGAGCACCTTAACCTCTTTGAGTCCACCATGGCATACCGGATGCACACCGACGAAGAGCGATGTCTTCTCTTCCCCTCCACCCTCTCTGGTGGAGCTCTAAATTGGTATTGTCGTCTTACACCTGAGACGGTAGACTCATTTGAGGAATTGAGGAAACTATTTGTTTCCCAACACATTTTCCAAACCGATCGCTTGCACTCTGCAGATGACTTGTACACTATCCGCCAGAAGCCAGACGAGTCATTACGTATGTATGCTGGCCGCTTCAGCCATGAATACTCCCGGTGTGCCGAGGCAGACGACAAGACTGCCCTCAAAGCCTTCACGGCAGGCCTACGTGATTGTTTCTTTAAATACATGATCAATGCCAATACTTGGAAGACTTACTCTGAGGTGATGGCGCAGGCTTATAACCATGCCTCCGCCGAGGCAAAGACATATCAGGAGAAACCCCCTACAACCATCATTTATCAACAAGTGGGAGGTGGAAGCCAGACTCACCTAAATGAGAAGACCTCGACTTTCCAAACAGCAGTGGCACCTCCCCATGCCTTGCATAATGCTTCACCGAATCAACAGACATATCAATTTCAAGGCAAGAGGAAGGATTTCCATCCTCACCACTCTCATTTCAGTAAAAAGAGTAAGGGACACTATCCCGATAACCAAGGGTATCGCCACAATAACGCTCGCCCCCAGGCAGTCAATGCAGTGGGTCAAACCCGCGTCAAGATACCCCCTACCCCAAGGTATGAGACATACACGCCCTTGAATGCCACATGCGCGGCCATTTACCCCAGCATAGCTCACCTGATACCAAAGCCAAAGCCGAGGCACCCAGATTACACGCCCCCGAATAACGCGGGCATGTTTTGTTGCTACCATGAGCATAACGGCCATGATAGCGAGAAATGTATCATCCTCCGTGATCGTATTGAAGCTTTGGCACGAGAAGGAAAAATTGATCAATTCCTCCTTCACCCTCAAAGGGATAACCGTAACCAACGCCAGGTGAATGTCATATATTCCATAAGCGGCGGCACACCCATATCTGAATCTTCCAATAGGGCCATGAAAAACAGTGAACGAATTCTGAGGCCTGGTCACCAAGTGTTTCACGTGGAAGACATCAGGGGAGGGAAGTATCAAAAGCCTAACTGGGATCCGATATGTTTCTACCCTGAGGAAGAAAGAGGCATCATCTACCCTCATAACGACCCATTGATCGTGGAGGCTCACATAGCCAACTTTGATGTTCGACGAATCCTCGTAGACACAGGGGCTTCGGTCAATATCATGTTTGCCGAAGCTTTCAGGGCACTCAGTGTAGCTGAACACTTGCTCGATCGCTCGATTTCTCCTCTGATAAGCTTCTCCGGTGATATCGTGCAACCCTTAGAGAGCATACATTTACCCTTTACTATTGGTACAGGCCCTTACACGGCTACCATTACCACTAACTTCCTAGTGGTTGACTGCCCAACGGCATACAATGTCATCTTTGGGCGCACAGGCATCAATGATCTCAAGGCTATGGTATCCACGCATATGTTGTTGATGAAGTTTCCAACCCCTTTCGGCAATGGGTACATCAGGGGAGATCAACTTAGTGCTCGATCATGTTACAACACTTCAGTCAAACAACAACACCTGCCTGTCCCCAATGAGACTCTCTTTATACATAACCAAGTCGTAAAGACCAGTCCAGATGAATCCAACTCGGGTCTTCAGGATGGCAACAGTCAACCCTCGAGATGACTCATTCACCCAGCAAGCACAACCCGCTGAAGAGTTAGAGAAGATCTCTATCTCCAAAGACCATCCAGATCGCATGGTGAAGATTGGCACCACATTGTCACCACCCCTTCGGTTAGCATTGATATCTTTTTTGAAAGAGAACACTGAAGTCTTCGCCTGGTCATACGAGGACATGCCAGGCATCTCTCCCGATGTCATCTATCATCGTTTGAGTATTGACCCCAAGATCAAGCCGGTGAGACAGAAGCGAAGATCTTATGACGCTGAACGATACGAGGCAATGAAAGCAGAAGTTGAAAAACTCAAAGGCATAGGCTTTGTCCGCGAAGTCAATTACCCGACATGGGTAGCAAATGTGGTCCTTGTTAGGAAAAATCCGACCAAAGAAAGTCTTTCGCTTCAAAAGGTCTTGTGGAGGATGTGTGTTGACTACACCGACCTAAACAAAGGGTGTCCGAAAGATAGTTTCCCTCTTCCTCTTATTGACAGGCTTATAGACTCTACGGCAGGGTGTGAGCTCTTGAGCTTTATGGACGCTTATTCAGGATACAACCAAATCCTCATGAACCCCTCAGACCAAGAACACACGGCCTTCACTACTGACAGGGGACTATATTGCTATAAAGTCATGCCTTTCGGCCTAAAGAATGCAGGAGCGACTTATCAGAGACTAGTCAACTCAATGTTCGCCGAGCAGATTGGGAAGAGCATGAAAGTTTACGTTGATGATATGTTAGTCGAGAGCAAACATGCTGACCAACACATCACCAACCTATCTGAAACTTTCACTATTTTGAAGAGGTATCGAATGAGGTTAAACCCCAACAAATGTGCCTTCGGCGTAGGCTCTGGCAAATTCTTAGGTTTCATGATTAGCCAACGAGGCATTGAAGCTAATCCCGAGAAGATCAAAGCAATCCTCGACATGAAGGAACCGGTAACTTCAAAGGACATCCAGAGCCTTACTGGCAAGGTGGCAGCCTTAACCAGGTTCATTTCTAAGGCCACAGACAAATGTGCTCCCTTTTTTAAAGCACTTAAGGGAAGTAGGAAGTACATTACATGGACTGATGAATGTGCCGAGGCATTCAAAAACCTCAAGGAGTACATGAGTAAAGCCCCTCTACTCTCCAAGCCCGAGGTAGGAGACATTCTCATTATCTACCTATCGGTATCAGCTTCAGCCGTAAGTTCCGTTCTCATTCGAAAGGATGGGAATATTGAGCGGCCTGTCTACTACGCTAGCAAAGCCTTACAAGATGCGGAGACACGGTACTCTAACATTGAGAAATTGGCTCTGGCATTGGTCATGTCTGCTCGAAAACTCCGCCCTTACTTCCAAGCGCACTCCATCATCGTGCTTACCAATTATCCTCTTCGACAGATACTCCAAAGTCCTGACACTTCAGGGCGAATGATCAAATGGGCAATAGCGTTGGGTGAGTTTGACATCTCCTACCAACCAAAGCCAGCTGAGAAGGGCCAAGCAGTGGCAGACTTCATTGCCGACTTCACATATCCGGTTGACATTGCTTCTACACCTGAAGCAGTGGCTTCATTACCCCCGGAAGCTCAGAAGATAGAACAAACAACCCCAGCATGGAGTCTGTATGTTGATGGCTCATCCAACCAACAGGGCTGTGGAGCGGGACTAGTCTTGACTACACCCGACAAAGTAGCAATGGAGTATGCTCTTCGTTTCAAATTCAAGGCATCAAATAATGAGGCCGAGTATGAAGCCCTTCTAGCAGGATTACGTTTGGCCAAACACCTCGGGGTTAAACAAATTGATATTTTCAGTGACTCCCAATTGGTGGTCAACCAGGTTACCAACAACTTTGATGCTAAGGACAGCTCCATGGCAGCATATCTTGCGCAAACACAACTTTTGCTCAAGCACTTCCACTACCAGATCACCCAAGTTCCTCGAGCGGCAAACAGTCATGCAGACGCCCTGGCTCGCCTCGCCTCGGCTGTGGAAGACAAGATTGGAAGAAAAATTCATGTCGAACTGTTGGCAACACCAAGCACCATGGCCGCAGAAGTATGCAACTTACAACAGGGGGATAGTTGGATCACCCCGATCTATAATTTCCTTGCTCATGGCACCCTCCCAAATGATAAAGTCCAGGCTAAGCAAATTCGATACAAGTCTACCCGCTACCTGATCATCAATGATCAACTCTATAAGCGAGGTTTTAGCCTGCCATACTTAAGGTGTCCTATGCCTGCCGAGGCGGAAATCGTCCTTCGGGAAATACATGAGGGAGTCTGTGGAGATCATGCTGGATCTCGGTCCCTAGCACACAAGACTTTTCGCCAAGGATATTACTGGCCAACACTCCACCAGGATGCCATCAAAGTATCCCGCTCATGTGACAAATGTCAATGATATGCGGCTATTCCTCATTCCCCTCCAGAGCCTCTTACTCCTATGATCAGCCCTTGGCCCTTCGCCCAGTGGGGACTTGATTTGATCGGCCCAATGCCGGCAGGGAAGGGCAAAGTCTGTTACGCAGTCGTTGCAGTGGACTACTTCACAAAGTGGGCCGAAGTAGAACCCTTGGCAACCATTACTGAGGCAAAGATAGAAGACTTCGTGTGGAAGAACATCCTTTGTAGATTCGGCATTCCCAATGCGATAGTCACTGACAATGGGCGACAGTTCGACAACAAGAAGTTCAGGTTGTTCTGCTCTAAGTTCAACATCAACTTATGCTTTGCCTCTCCAGCTCATCCCCAGTCTAATGGACAAGTTGAGGCCATCAACAAAATAATCAAGCGCACTTTGAAAACCAGCTTGGACAAAGCTAAAGGCTGTTGGCCAGAATTTGTACCCCAAGTTCTTTGGTCATATCGCACTTCATATCGGACTTCAACAGGAGAAACTCCATTCTCACTTGCCTTTGGCACAGAGGCGGTTGTCCCTGTTGAGCTCGAGCAAGCAACATTCCGAGTCCAGAACTACATTCAAAGTGAAAATGACAAACAACTCACCCTCAACTTGGATTTAGTCGAGGAACACAGAAACCAAGCTCACTTGAGGAATGTCGCCTACAAGCAGCGCATCTCCAACTATTATGACTCTAGGGTCAAGCCTCGCTCTTTCAAAATAGGAGACTGGGTCTTAAAGAAAAGATTACTCTGCGACAGAGTCCCGAGTGAAGGCACACTTAGTCCAAACTGGGATGGACCGTATGAAGTCATTGGCATCAGTCGCCCTGGCTCTTACACACTTAGAAGCTCCGATGGCAAGACCCTTGGCCATCCATGGAACGCTGATCACTTGAAGTACTACTACAAATAGACTCACGATGTACAAGTGTTGAGCTATAGCCGTTCGGCATCCTATGTAATGAAGGCCATATGGCAATGAATTCACTAAAGAGGTAATTTAGCCAACTTGGCCCTCACTCTTTTACATTCCTAGCAATGGAACACTCAAGTGTTGAAACCTCAAAGCAGATATATCCAACACGAAACAAAATCTAAGTATGTGTCGACAAGACTATACAAAGAAAGGAACAACCAAACAATGGCTTATATCCAAACAATAGATCTATTCATACACAGCCAAAAAACTTCACTTAAAACAGCTTCACCCAAAAAAAAAAAAAAAAGCTTCATCCAAAAAGTTTCACCCAGAAAGCTTCATCTACAAAGCTTCACCATCAAAGCTTCACCCAGAAAGCTTCATCTACAAAGCTTCACCATCAAAGCTTCACCTCGAAAGCTTCATCTACAAAGCTTCATCTACAAAGCTTCACCATCAAAGCTTCACCTAGAAAGCTTCATCTACAAAGCTTCATCTACAAAGCTTCACCATCAAAGCTTCACCATCAAAGCTTCACCTAGAAAGCTTCATCTACAAAGCTTCATCTACAAAGCTTCACCATCAAAGCTTCACCTAGAAAGCTTCATCTACAAAGCTTCACCTACAAAGCTTCAACACCAAAGCTTCACCTACAAAGCTTCAACACAAAACCTTGCTCCAAATAAACAAATTTTGTTCACAAAACCCAAGATGCCCTTGAACTTGTACAAAAACACTTGGGTAAACATAAACATTTTTTGTTTTACACCCACAAGGGCCCAAAATTTTCCTTCTTATTTATTCACTTATATATGTTCCCAAACATATTATAATAGATCCAACCACAAGCCAAAGTCCCAAGTTTCATAATGGACAAAAGTACAAGCAATTCATCAATAATGAAGGTGCTACAAAAATTGGAATCTGCCCCAAAATAGAAATCCAACCCAAGAGACTTTTTCTCTCTCTCCCTCTTCCGCCTCCTTTCATCTATCAAATTTCTGCAACCTCTGCTCTTCTCCAATGGAGCTGAATTTTGGACACCCTATAGTTCTTGAGCATATGAACAACTTTCAAGAAGGAACCATTTCTGTTTGAGCGACGGAAATTAAAGTGTTGAAGCTCCAAACATGACAGTCGGATTCTTGCAGATTTCGAAGCTGCTGTGATGTTTCGAAGATCTGGAAGTATTTAACCATTAGTTCATTCTGAATTTTTGATATGTTATGAAAGAGACGATGAGGAACAACTTCAATGAAGAAAGCATGCTGATCTGAACAATAGAAAATGGAGTTTCGAAGCTCACAACAAATCTGACGGGTTGACAGAAAAATAATAACCAGTCACTCATCATACTTAGATTTCTGGAGTTATACTGCTCCGAGGGACCTCAAATTTGGATATGTTGTAGTTCACAAGTTAAGGAACAACTTCGATGAAGAAAGTATGTTGATCTGAGCAAGAGAAAATGGATTTTTTGAAGCTCACAACAAGTCTGACGCGTTGATATACAAATGACGAACAATCACTCATCATACCTGAATTTCTGGAGTTGTACTGCTCCGATGGATCTCCAATTCGGATATGTTGTAGTTCACGAGCTAAGGAACAACTTTCATGAAGATGGTTTTGCGATCTGAGCCACAGAAAATGGTGTTATATTGAAGAAAAGCTAAAGGAAGACTAAAGGAAAGCAAAAATGGTAAAGCAAAGCAAAAGAAAAGCTAAAGGAAGACAAAATCATGGCACATGATAATGAGTCATACCCTACCCCTCATTGGATTCGAATACACCCATCCTCCAAAATCATGACAAAGGCCACATTATAGATATCTGTACAAACATTACAAAAAAAAAAAAAAAAAAAAAAAAAAAAAAAAGGGCCTAGGCCTCCACTTCTTTGGGCCTAACACATCTTCATAACAAAAAACAGTATATGAAGAAAGAGCCCTGGGTTACCACTTCGAAAAGAAACAAGTGAAGTTTTCCTACTCATGACATTGACTACTAGCTAGACACCTCATTCGGCAACAGTCTCACAACCACTCAGTGACTTGGATTTTTCAAGTCTCCAACCGAGAAGTTTTCCTCACTCGGGAAATTAAGGGAACACTACCTCAAACTACATGCTTCACTCACAAAGCTTCAACAATACAGGTTTCAACAAAAGCAAAAATTCAAAGAACTTTATGAAGAAGGCTTTGGTATATTTAACACAATATGTTGAAATGAAGCAAAGCTTATTTATTAATATTTTCGATAAGCCACAAATATGTACATATACATGAGTCAAAATAAACAAACAAAAGGGAGCCTTCACAAAGGTTGCTTAGGGGAAGTCTCAGCAGTCGGTAGAGCCCCAGAAAGAGAAAGCACCGGAGGGTGGTTATCCGGAGCCTCAGTACTTGACAAAACCCCAGAAGGAGGAGGCATTGGAGGTTCATCATTTGAAGCTTCATTACCAGGTACAGCCCCAGAGGACGAAGGCAATAAATGCCTTTGGAACAAACCCACAAACCGCTGATGATCAAGTAAAACCTTACCATCAGATTCCTTCATCTGGTCAAGCTTCCTCCTCATGTTTGTAGCATAGTCATGGGCGAGCCGGTGCAACTGCTTATTCTCATGCTTGAGCCCTCTAATCTCCTGTTTGAGACTCATCACTTCAGCAGCCAATGATTCAACTTGGCGGGTTCTAGCAAATAGGCGTTGGGCCATATTAGACACAGAACCTGCACACTGAACACTAAGAGCCAGAGAGTCCTTAACAGCCAACTCATCAGACCGTTTGGAAAATAGTCTGTTATCTTTGGGAGTGAGAAGGTTCCTGGCCACCACTGCAGCGGTCATATCATTCTTCATCACAGAATCCCCAACGGTAAGAGGACCAGTAGGGGATATGAAGGATGGGCGCCATATGTTGTCTGGAGAAGGCGTGGCTGTCTCTTCTCCAAGGTTCAAGTCAAAACGACGGTCGGAGGGTCCAGACATTTTCAAATGTGTTGAAGAGGGAAGAGGTCAGACAAATCAAGATCTTAGAAGTGCAAGAAATGAGCTTCTACTGGTAGAGATTCAAGTGTGCTGTGGAACTTAATGCCAGCCTCTATAAAAATCTGCACTCGACGGAGCTTCAGAAATCGAAGAGGCGTTTGCTTTCTCAAAAGCTGGGCTGCTCAGAGACCACGAGGGCCGATCTCAGAAATCGAAGAAGCACCTGCTTTTTCAGCCTCGTCAGCACCTGTCACATGCACACTCAGCTTTGCGGAAATTACGGGCAATCTGTCGAAGATTTCTGGTGAAGTAGAAAGCACGTGAATCTTACTGTTCAATCACCGCTCTCCATATGCACCATCAACTCCTCGGGTACCACATATAACTTTGTCAAAGATCTCTGACAAAGTTTAGGCACGAGAATTTCGAAGTTCCAGCTACCCTACTATTACCCATAAGGGTAAAGGAACAGCACCACTGCTTGACAACTGGAAAGTCCCTATGTGTGTCGACCTCCGTGTTTTGCGGCAAGACAGGTTGGCAAGAACGTCCAACCTTTACTCACATTCGAGAAAAGACTCCCAACATAATTACTTTCTCAAAAACCGGAGTAGCACCGCTTTCCGAATCTCGAGAGTCAGATCCTCGACGGGATTGCTTGTTCGAAAACCGAAGAGGCACAACTCTCAGAACTTCGAGAGCCAGATTTCCTTAGATAAAGCTTGTCTGTAATCTTCACACGTAACATCAGCTTTCCAGATACCACATACCACTTTTTCAAAGTGCTCTGACAAAATTAAAACACGTGAAGCTGGCAGCTCCCACTACATTGCTGTGACCAAGAAGGGTAAAGGAATAGCATTACTACTTGTTATTGGGAAATCCCTATATACATTGACCTCCCTCCTCAACGGACAGGCAAACCTGCAAAAATGCTCAACCCTTTCTCGCATTCGAAAAGGCACCCTCAACATAACCTCTCGAAATACTCAGCTTTATTTCCCCCCCGATAATACCTCAGCAAATAAGCCACACCAAGAACAAGAGTATCTCATATCATCAGGGTCGAAAGCAAGAGTATCCCATATCATGCTTTCTCCCTGTCTTTGTCTTTGTCCTTGTCCACACCTGCAGGACAAGGAGAAAGAGAGCAGTCAGTCGGCACCTGAAATCAAACCTCCAATTTGGAACTGACTGCCTGGAGCCTTTGCCTGGTTGCTTACTTAGCATTGCTCTCGAGTACTCATCCTCAACTGCTGTCAAGGTCACGAATTCCACCGGCAAATACCTCATGACAGTTGATCAGATATTGGCTCTTTACACTGAAGCTGCCAAGCGTGGATGAGTCACTATGAAGGAATGTTCTGAAGGACCATTTAAATGCAAAGGTTGCACACCACTTCTGCCATGCAAAAGATTGAAGCAGAAGGTTCAACGGTGAGCTGAAACAGATCACTACAGCACGACACCTTTCCATACCACATTCATTATTCCGTCAACAGCAAAAGTATCCCATATCATCAAGGTCGAACGTACTCTAGATTTGATGGACTTGTTTTGACCCTCAAATTTTTGAGTCGGCCTTATACTCTGAAGGGCACCAGAAAACCCTCCAGCACAGTTCAAGAATAAGCCTGTGGAAAGTTACTTCTTCAAAAGCAAAAGTATCTCATAGCATCTCTTATCCATTTGCTTCTCCTTATCCTGGCAGTTGAATGAGAGACAAGGAGAAGGAGAACAATCAACCGGAAGCCGAAGTCAAACCTCTGATCCTAGGTTGCTTACTTGGAAGTTTGACTGCTTACCTTGTCTGTCACCTCTTTCGGCAGATCTCCTAGCTCGGCGACTTGGGGGACTCCTACTATAGGGTTTGTATCACACTTGACCAAGCCCGAAACTACAAGTAAGCTTCAAGTGAAATTGATACATTACCTTGTGCATCTTCATCGGTTAAAGATACCACCCCTGGATGGAGGAAGCGTACTTCCAGAGAAGATGCCACGTCTACCTATGAGAAAGATAAGGCAAGTGAAGACGATACCACACCTCGGTACTTAGAAGTTTCGTGATTACTCAGCGGCTTGGATCTTGCAAGTCCCCAACCGAGGAGCTTCCCTCACTCGGGAACTTAGGGGAGCACTGTTTGTACCATACTTGACCAATCCTGAAACTACCGAGCACCGGCCAACGCTATACTGTCAAGGACCCAGAAGAGTTCCCCTCCGACCAGGAGGCCAATCACTACTCGACACGTGTCAAGATTAGAAGCCAATCAGAGCGCAGCACGTGTCGACATCAAGAACCAATCATAACATGACACATGTCAATGTGACAAAGCTACAAGTTTTTCTATAAATAGGGGTCATTCCCCCACAATATTGCCTAATGCCATTTGTGTTAAATCATTCACAAGAACTCACTAAATTGAGAGCTTGATCCTTTGTACTTGTGTAAGCCCTTCACTACTAATAAGAACTCCTATACTCCGTGGACGTAGCCAATCTGGGTGAACCACGTACATCCTGTGTTTGCTTCTCTGTCTCTATTCATTTACGTACTTATCCTCACTAGTGACCGAAGCAACCAAGCGAAGGTCACAAAACCTGACACTTTCTGTTGTACCAAAGTCTTCGCTGATTTTGTGCATCAACAAATCATAATATACATCTAGTTCTATTCGACTACTCTCCACACTTGTCGATGTGGAAAAAGAAAATGTCCGGGTGTATATAGTAGGGCTAGGCATATGCCGGGTCAGGCCCAAATTTGAAGGAACCAGACTGGAACCGGTTAAAAATGAAACGGGACGGGCTGAGTCAGGTTTTGAGATTTTTGAATTTGGAACCGGACCTTACCCGACCCGTTTGAAACGGGCCAATTCGGGTCGGGTCCACGAGTCCAATTATAATTTTTTTTTGTCAGCACAGGTAGGACAACCTCGTTGAGGTCATCTTCCTCATCAAAGCTTTGTTTGCAGGAAGGATCTGCTTTTCCATATATGAGCTCATTCGTTGACCAGCATATGCTACTAGATCTCCAACTTGCCTGCCTGTTTATGTAATACCCTGTATTAAAAAAAAATGGTTATATATATATGGGTGTATGTTGGGTAATTATTTTTACGTAATGATTTTATTTGATTTATTTTTATGCAAGAACCTATTTTCGGTATGTAAAATAGTTTCAATGTAAAATCCTCTTTCCTACAAATTATTTCAAAAACTAGCTATTTCATGTTCATATGTAATAGAGATATTTTTAGTTTGAATTGGAGAAGGGAGATTAAATGAGTTTGGTTTGATTTTCCTCACAAAGGGCTGAGAGTTTGAGGTTGGACTAAATGAGTAGTTTTGTTTTGTTATTTTCTCTCAAAGATGAGGTGGAGAGTTTGTAACATTAGGAGTTAATGATTTGGTGATTACTCACCACTCTAAATGTGGAGTGGAAGTCTATATAGCATACATGCATGTGTCTAAGTGCATGAGTTTGGCTTTATTTTCTCACAAAGGCTAAGTAGAGTTTTGCCAACCATTAGAGAATAAAGAGGAGGGGTTAGTCATCACTCTAGATAGGTTAAGGTGGAAGTTGGTAATTAATAGAAGCTAGGAATTAGGGTATGGAGGTGGGAAGCCTTTGGCTTATACGTGTGGCTAAGTGTTGAGGGTTTGATATTTTTACCAAGTAGGAGTGAGTTGGCAAGTTGAGTTAATGTAGAGAGAACTCACCCCTAAACATTGGAGAGGTGTGAGTCTATATAGAGCTATAGACTAGGTATGTGTATGTATTGGCATGCATGTGGCAATATGTTGTTGTTTTAGAGTGCTTACTCACTAGCCTAGGGGAATTTCAATTAACTTCAATGCTTCAATCTATCATTCCAAATTTTCCAATAAGGTGAGAACATGTGAAATTCATATCCCGTAGACGTGGCTTTTGAGTGTTTGTTCACCTTGCATGATATTGATTAACTTCACATTTGTTGTTTTGCTATTGAACCACATATCATGGTTGATAATTGGTGAGGATTCATTGCCCAAATTGTTTGGACGTGGCCTTTGGGTGCAAGGAACACCTTGCATGATATTCATTAATTCATGATTAATCTAACACTTGTTGTTTTTCCATTGGAACACATTTCATTGCTATTGATTAGGACAACAATTGTTGCTTTGTGATTGGAACACATTTCATGGTAATGATTAGCACAACACTTGCTTTCTTTCCATTGGCACACTTATGGAGATTCTTTGGAGAAGAAGATGTCATGCAATCTACATAAAGGAAGGAGAAGAGAAATAACGGGGGGACATAGAGAAAGAAGGGAGAGAAAGGAGAGAAGAGAGAGGAAGAAGAAGAAAAAGAAAAAGAACAACTCCAAAGCTATTCTCCTTTTTCATATTACCCCTTATCTTTCATATACATATTGTTAAGGCTTTAAGCCATCTTTCTTTGTATTTGTAAGTCCCTTATATATATTGTTTGTACCATACTTGACCAATCCCGAAACTACCGAGCACCGGCCAACGCTATACTGTCAAGGACCCAGAAGAGTTCCCCTCCGACCAGGAGGCCAATCACTACTCGACACGTGTCAAGATTAGAAGCCAATCAGAGCGCAGCACGTGTCAACATCAAGAACCAATCATAACATGACACATGTCAATATGACAAAGCTACAAGTTTTTCTATAAATAGGGGTCATCCCCCCACAATATTGCCGAATGCCATTTTGTGTTAAATCATTCACAAGAACTCACTAAATTGAGAGCTTGATCCTTTGTACTTGTGTAAGCCCTTCACTACTAATAAGAACTCCTCTACTCCGTGGACGTAGCCAATCTGGGTGAACCACGTACATCCTGTGTTTGCTTCTCTGTCTCTATTTATTTACGTACTTATCCTCACTAGTGACCGAAGCAACCAAGCGAAGGTCACAAAACCTGACACTTTCTGTTGTACCAAAGTCTTCGCTGATTTTGTGCATCAACATTTGGCGCCGTCTGTGGGAAACGACACTTATTCCTACTCTCTTCAGCTGTGTCAAGCTGGTTTCTATCATTCGTACACTTTCTTTTGATCAGGCATCCCTCTCCAACATGGGAAGCGAAGGAAGCCACAGCACACAGAATGACACCCCCCTTGCACATAGTGCGAAACAACGAAAGAAGGAAGGAAAACGAGTTCTTCTTCAAGCTAAAGTCGATGAGTTGGAAGCTCAGAACAACAAGATAGCAATGAGGAATGAGGTCCTCCAGGAGCAATATGAGAAGCTCTTCGAGACACTCCACGAAGCTAGGCAAGCTCAGACACGCGAGCTTGTTGCCCCCGTGGAAGTCAACCATCAACTGGGTGCCCTCCAACATGGAGGGTCACATGCATTCGACATAGATATCCCTGATAGGGAACAGATTACCCCTCGACTTGATAATCAACATGAGGCTTCTCTTAACCCAGTTGCTTCGACCCGAACCATGAGAAGTGGAGGGAGACACCTCTTTGCTGAAGGGGCAGAAGGATCGAAAGCCGTCTTTCGCGATTGTCGGGATTTCCTGAAGCAACGTCGAGAGAATTCCATCCATATAAGCTCAAAGATCAATGACCCAAGGATTTCTGAGAGACTCGGTCCCCTGCCACGGCCCGAGCCGGCCACCAATTTGGGGAAGGGGCAACAAGTCCTAGAGAGACATGAGGGTACAGGGGACTCAGAGGTGTTCCGACAGACATACCCTGGAAGCCAGTACAACGAGTCCAGGGAAAAATCACATGCCCTTGATCAAACCTTCCTAATTCCAAGAGGAGATGGAGATTTACGAAAGAAAGCTCCAGTGGCACATAACTCCGCTCAGGACCCCCTTGTCCTACAACTTCTTGAGGAAGTAAACAAGTTGAAGGCTGAACGTCAGGCTGAAATACCTGACTGGAACCAACCCAGGCCTGGCCCTCTTACAAGGAGGATCCTCAACACCCCCCTTCAAGCAAAGACAAAGCAAAAGCTTGGCTTGCAACTTTATACTGGAAAAGAGGACCCGATTGAGCACCTTAACCTCTTTGAGTCCACCATGGCATACCGGATGCACACCGACGAAGAGCGATGTCTTCTCTTCCCCTCCACCCTCTCTGGCGGAGCTCTAAATTGGTATTGTCGTCTTACACCTGAGACGGTAGACTCATTTGAGGAATTGAGGAAACTATTTGTTTCCCAACACATTTTCCAAACCGATCGCTTGCACTCTGCAGATGACCTGTACACTATCCGCCAGAAGCCAGACGAGTCATTACGTATGTATGCTGGCCGCTTCAGCCATGAATACTCCCGGTGTGCCGAGGCAGACGACAAGACTGCCCTCAAAGCCTTCACGGCAGGCCTACGTGATTGTTTCTTTAAATACATGATCAATGCCAATACTTGGAAGACTTACTCTGAGGTGATGGCGCAGGCTTATAACCATGCCTCCGCCGAGGCAAAGACATATCAGGAGAAACCTCCTACAACCATCCTTTATCAACAAGTGGGAGATGGAAGCCAGACTCACCTAAATGAGAAGACCTCGACTTTCCAAACAGCAGTGGCACCTCCCCATGCCTTGCATAATGCTTCGCCGAATCAACAGACATATCAATTTCAAGGCAAGAGGAAGGATTTCCATCCTCACCACTCTCATTTCAGTAAAAAGAGTAAGGGACACTATCCCGATAACCAAGGGTATCGCCACAATAACGCTCGCCCCCAGGCAGTCAATGCAGTGGGTCAAACCCGCGTCAAGATACCCCCTACCCCAAGGTATGAGACATACACGCCCTTGAATGCCACATGCGCGGCCATTTACCCCAGCATAGCTCACCTGATACCAAAGCCAAAGCCGAGGCACCCAGATTACACGCCCCCGAATAACGCGGGCATGTTTTGTTGCTACCATGAGCATAACGGCCATGATAGCGAGAAATGTATCATCCTCCGTGATCGTATTGAAGCTTTGGCACGAGAAGGAAAAATTGATCAATTCCTTCTTCACCCTCAAAGGGATAACCGTAACCAACGCCAAGTGAATGTCATATATTCCATAAGCGGCGGCACACCCATATCTGAATCTTCCAATAGGGCCATGAAAAACAGTGAACGAATTCTGAGGCCTGGTCACCAAGTGTTTCACGTGGAAGACATCAGGGGAGGGAAGTATCAAAAGCCTAACTGGGATCCGATATGTTTCTACCCTGAGGAAGAAAGAGGCATCATCTACCCTCATAACGACCCATTGATCGTGGAGGCTCACATAGCCAACTTTGATGTTCGACGAATCCTCGTAGACACAGGGGCTTCGGTCAATATCATGTTTGCCGAAGCTTTCAGGGCACTCAGTGTAGCTGAACACTTGCTCGATCGCTCGATTTCTCCTCTGATAAGCTTCTCCGGTGATATCGTGCAACCCTTAGGGAGCATACATTTACCCTTTACTATTGGTACAGGCCCTTACACGGCTACCATTACCACTAACTTCCTAGTGGTTGACTGCCCAACGGCATACAATGTCATCTTTGGGCGCACAGGCATCAATGATCTCAAGGCTATGGTATCCACGCATATGCTGTTGATGAAATTTCCAACCCCCCATGGCAACAGCTACATCAGAGGAGATCAGCTTAGTGCACGATCATGTTACAACACTTCAGTTAAGCAACAACACTTGCCCGGACCCAAGGAAACCCTGTCTGTACATGACCAAGTCACAAAGACCAGCCTAGATGAAGCGAACTTGGATCTTCCTGATAGCAACAATCAACCCGATGATCCTCGAGATGACTCTTTCACCCAGCAAGCCCAACCTGCTGAAGAGTTGGAGAAGGTACCTATCTCAAGAGATTATCCAGATCGCATGGTGAAGATTGGCACCACATTGTCACCACCCCTTCGGTTAGCATTGATATCTTTTTTGAAAGAGAACACTGAAGTCTTCGCCTGGTCATACGAGGACATGCCAGGCATCTCTCCCGATGTCATCTGTCATCGTTTGAGTATTGACCCCAAGATCAAGCCGGTGAGACAGAAGCGAAGATCTTATGACGCTGAACGATACGAGGCAATGAAAGCAGAAGTTGAAAAACTCAAAGGCATAGGCTTTGTCCGCGAAGTCAATTATCCGACATGGGTAGCAAATGTGGTCCTTGTTAGGAAAAATCCGACCAAAGAAAGTCTTTTGCTTCAAAAGGTCTTGTGGAGGATGTGTGTTGACTACACCGACCTAAACAAAGGGTGTCCGAAAGATAGCTTCCCTCTTCCTCTTATTGACAGACTTATAGACTCTACGGCCGGGTGTGAACTCCTGAGCTTCATGGATGCTTACTCAGGATACAACCAAATCCTCATGAACCCTTCGGATCAAGAACACACAGCCTTCACTACCGACAGAGGACTATACTGCTATAAAGTCATGCCTTTCGGCCTAAAGAATGCAGGAGCGACTTATCAGAGACTAGTCAACTCAATGTTCGCCGAGCAGATTGGGAAGAGCATGGAAGTTTACGTTGATGATATGTTAGTCAAGAGCAAACATGCTGACCAACATATCACCAACCTATCTGAAACTTTCACTATTTTGAAGAGGTATCGAATGAGGTTAAACCCCAACAAATGTGCCTTCGGCGTAGGCTCTGGCAAATTCTTAGGTTTCATGATTAGCCAACGAGGTATTGAAGCTAATCCCGAGAAGATCAAAGCAATCCTCGACATGAAGGAACTGGTAACTTCAAAGGACATCCAGAGCCTTACTGGCAAGGTGGCAGCCTTAACCAGGTTCATTTCTAAGGCCACAGACAAATGTGCTCCCTTTTTTAAAGCACTTAAGGGAAGTAGGAAGTACATTACATGGACTGATGAATGTGCCGAGGCATTCAAAAACCTCAAGGAGTACATGAGTAAAGCCCCTCTACTCTCCAAGCCCGAGGTAGGAGACATTCTCATTATCTACCTATCGGTATCAGCTTCAGCCGTAAGTTCCGTTCTCATTCGAAAGGATGGGAATATTGAGCGACCTGTCTACTACGCTAGCAAAGCCTTACAAGATGCGGAGACACGGTACTCTAACATTGAGAAATTGGCTCTGGCATTGGTCATGTCTGCTCGAAAACTCCGCCCTTACTTCCAAGCGCACTCCATCATCGTGCTTACCAATTATCCTCTTCGACAGATACTCCAAAGTCCTGACACTTCAGGGCGAATGATCAAATGGGCAATAGCGTTGGGTGAGTTTGACATCTCCTACCAACCAAAGCCAGCTGAGAAGGGCCAAGCAGTGGCAGACTTCATTGCTGACTTCACATATCCGGTTGACATTGCTTCTACACCTGAAGCAGTGGCTTCATTACCCCCGGAAGCTCAGAAGATAGAACCAACAACCCCAGCATGGAGTCTGTATGTTGATGGCTCATCCAACCAACAGGGCTGTGGAGCGGGACTAGTCTTGACTACACCCGACAAAGTAGCAATGGAGTATGCTCTTCGTTTCAAATTCAAGGCATCAAATAATGAGGCCGAGTATGAAGCCCTTCTAGCAGGATTACGTTTGGCCAAACACCTCGGGGTTAAACAAATTGATATTTTCAGTGACTCCCAATTGGTGGTCAACCAGGTTACCAACAACTTTGATGCTAAGGACAGCTCCATGGCAGCATATCTTGCGCAAACACAACTTTTGCTCAAGCACTTCCACTACCAGATCACCCAAGTTCCTCGAGCGGCAAACAGTCATGCAGACGCCCTGGCTCGCCTCGCCTCGGCTGTGGAAGACAAGATTGGAAGAAAAATTCATGTCGAACTGTTGGCAACACCAAGCACCATGGCCGCAGAAGTATGCAACTTACAACAGGGGGATAGTTGGATCACCCCGATCTATAATTTCCTTGCTCATGGCACCCTCCCAAATGATAAAGTCCAGGCTAAGCAAATTCGATACAAGTCTACCCGCTACCTGATCATCAATGATCAACTCTATAAGCGAGGTTTTAGCCTGCCATACTTAAGGTGTCTTACGCCTGCCGAGGCGGAAATCGTCCTTCGGGAAATACATGAGGGAGTCTGTGGAGATCATGCTGGATCTCGGTCCCTAGCACACAAGACTTTTCGCCAAGGATATTACTGGCCAACACTCCACCAGGATGCCATCAAAGTATCCCGCTCATGTGACAAATGTCAACGATATGCAACTATTCCTCATTCCCCTCCAGAGCCTCTTACTCCTATGATCAGCCCTTGGCCCTTCGCCCAGTGGGGACTTGATTTGATCGGCCCAATGCCGGCAGGGAAGGGCAAAGTCTGTTACGCAGTCGTTGCAGTGGACTACTTCACAAAGTGGGCCGAAGTAGAACCCTTGGCAACCATTACTGAGGCAAAGATAGAAGACTTCGTGTGGAAGAACATCCTTTGTAGATTCGGCATTCCCAATGCGATAGTCACTGACAATGGGCGACAGTTTGACAACAAGAAGTTCAGGTTGTTCTGCTCTAAGTTCAACATCAACTTATGCTTTGCCTCTCCAGCTCATCCCCAGTCTAATGGACAAGTTGAGGCCATCAACAAAATAATCAAGCGCACTTTGAAAACCAGCTTGGACAAAGCTAAAGGTTGTTGGCCAGAATTTGTACCCCAAGTTCTTTGGTCATATCGCACTTCATATCGGACTTCAACAGGAGAAACTCCATTCTCACTTGCCTTTGGCACAGAGGCGGTTGTCCCTGTTGAGCTCGAGCAAGCAACATTCCGAGTCCAGAACTACATTCAAAGTGAAAATGACAAACAACTCACCCTCAACTTGGATTTAGTCGAGGAACACAGAAACCAAGCTCACTTGAGGAATGTCGCCTACAAGCAGCGCATCTCCAACTATTATGACTCTAGGGTCAAGCCTCGTTCTTTCAAAATAGGAGACTGGGTCTTAAAGAAAAGATTACTCTGCGACAGAGTCCCGAGTGAAGGCACACTTAGTCCAATTAGTGAAATACAGTGAAAGCAAACCTCAGTGGATGTAGTCGAATTGGTGAACTACTTAAATCTTGTGTTGTTTATGTGTTTACATTTTGAGATCATTGACATGAGAAGCACTTCCACCAAACCATCAAAAATCTCCATTTATTTTTCCTTGAGAATGATGTACAAAAATTGTGAGACAAATCCCAGAAAAATAGATGAAGCCTTACCCAACAAATCTCCACCAAACTCCATCTATCAAAAGAAAGATATCCAAAAACTAGAAATTCGTCCAGCCTATTTAACAGACCAAAACACCATCATCCATAGATTATATCATAATACTTTTTCACAAGAGTTGTTTGTCTATCTCTCTACCATGACATATTAAAATTTCAGGAAATTCCAACGGTGCGATCTTCCAATATGTTTAAAATACCAACTCAGTCTCTAATCCCGCAGAAAACTGGACCGCCATGTTATGAGCACCAAAACCCCATTTTTCGTAGCTCGGATCGAAACACTTCCTTCACAAAAGTTGTTCCTTATCATCTCCTCTATAACATATCCAAAAAAACACGATAATCTAATCTACGTACTGACTTATATCCCAGTTCGAACATAGTTTCAGCTATATTAAAGAAGAACAAGTAGAAGTGGTGGACTAAAATAAAAATAAAAGATGATGTTTGGAAAGGGAAAAGCTAGAAACATGATTCCATGCCTTGTGGCCTTTGAGACATATCTTGCACTCTAAAAATTATTTTCTCTAACATGGATGTCTATTATTTTCTAATAAAAATAGGTTGCCCGACCAAGATAGACGAGACGTTGGAAAAACATATATGGAGTGGTCAGCGAGCAACACTCTATATGATGGATTATAAATCATTACTTTGTTATTAATATTATGATTATATTACTCTTGTTACCAATCAATTTGGTTTATGTTGAAGCTTGCAGGCTTGTGAGATAAAGTGTGAGTGTTGATATCTATGTGCACATGACATATACGTATGCATTGCAAAGCAAGAAAAAGAGTTGTTGAGTTTGTAAAGTGTTTGCGTTGTGAGGATATTCAAGGGCTGAAGTTTGCCTTGAATAATAATGAACTGTGTATATGTCAAGCGTAGGGTGCAGTGCTTGTGTAACATCCCACATCGCCCAGGTGAGTGGATCCTATAAGCTTTATATGTATATTCCCATCTCTACCTAGCATGAGGCCTTTTGGGAGCTCACTGGTTTTGGGTTCCATCGGAACTTTGAAGTTAAGCGAGTTCGTGTGAGAGCAATCCTAGTATGGGTGATCTACTGGGAAGTTCTCGTGTGAGTTCCCAGAAACAAAATCGTGAGGGCGTGGTCGGGGCCCAAAGCGGACAATATCATGCTACGGCGGAGTTGAGCTCGGGATGTGGTGGGGGCTAGGGCCGAGATGTGCCAATTTGGTATCAGAGCCAATCCCTGACCGGAAGTGTGCCGACGAGGACGTCGGGTCCCTAAGGGGGTTGGATTGTAACATCCCACATCTTCCAGGGGAGTGGATCCTATAAGCCTTATATGTATATTTCCATCTCTACCTAGCACGAGGCCTTTTGGGAGCTCATTGGTTTTGGGTTCCATCGGAACTTCGAAGTTAAGCGAGTTCGTGCGAGAGCAATCCTAGGATGGGTGACCCACTGGGAAGTTCTTGTGTGAGTTCCCAGAAACAAAACCGTGAGGGCGTGGTCGGGGTCCAAAGTGGACAATATTGTGCTACGGTGGAGTTGAGTCTGGGATGTAGTGGGTGCCTGGGCTGGGATGTGACAGCTTGAGTATACAAATTGGTTGATTATAAAATAATGACATCTTGTATATGTCAGGCATAGGGTGCATGGCTTGAATATACAATTGGGCATCGGGGGAAGTGCCTGTATAATAAAGTGGAAACTGAGAGTTTAATTACAAAAATTGGGTTATGGGATGAATGAGAGTTAACTCATAATCTAACGTACTCGGAGCCAAATGGTATAAGCATGGTATGGGACGTGCAAGTTTGGGTACCTTAGGTATGTGTTGACGGGATTAGACAGGAGTGAGTATATTCATGCATCTCATTGCATACATTTTATGTATTTTCAAGAGCTACTCATATCAATTATTATTTTAGTTGGTACTTTTGTTATGAATTAATTTTGTATACTAATATTTTATTTCCGTTGCGTATTTGATAAATTTTATGTAAGATTTGGTTATCTAATGTAAGTATAATCGTTATAATTTTATTTTATTTTCCACCATATCTTGGTTGTAGAATTTATTTCAATAACTAAGATATGGCTCACACCCTAACTCGTGGATAGTCTTTATTTACGGGTCGGGGCGGGACAGTTTAGTCTTATTCACATAGCTGTCACGAGTCCACAAGCCTTCCTGCAATCAGTTTTGATTTCATTTAAAAATAAATAGGGAAAATCCATCTGTTTGTACCATACTTGACCAATCCTGAAACTACTGAGCATCGGTCAATGTTATACCGTCAAGGACCCAGAAGAGTTTCCCTCCAACCAGGAGGCCAATCACAATGCGACACATGTCGACATCAGAAGCCAATCATAGTGCGACACGTGTCAAGATCAGAAGCCAATCACAACACGACACGTGTCAATGTCAGAATGAAACTAGAAACTCTCTTCTATAAATAGAGATCATTCTCTCACAATATTTCCTAATGTCATTTGTACTAAATCATTTACTAGTACTCACTAAAGGAGAGCTTGAACCTATGTACTTGTGTAAACCCTTCACAATTAATGAGAACTCCTCTACTCCGTGGACGTAGCCAATTTGGGTGAACCACGTACATCTTGTGTTTGCTTCCCTATCTCTATTCATTTACATATTTATCCACACTAATGACCAAAGAAATCTAGCGAATGTCACAAACTTAACACTTTCTGTTGTACCAAAGTCCTCACTGATTTTGTGCATCAACATTTGGCGCCGTCTGTGGGAACGACACTTATTCCCTCTCTCTTCAGCTTTGTTAAGATGGTTTCCACCATTCGTACACTCTCTTTTGACCAGGCATCCCTCTCTAACATGGGGAGCGAAGGAAGCCACAACACACAAAATAACACCCATCTTGCACCTAGTGCGAAGCAACGAAAGAAGGAAGGAAAGAGGGTTGCTCTTCAAGCTAAAGTCGATGAGCTAGAAGCTCAGAACAACAAGATAGCAAGGAAGAATGAGGTCCTCCATGAGCAGTATGAGAAGCTCTTTGAGACGCTCCACAAAACTAGGTGTACTCAAAGACACGAGCTCGTTGCCCCTGTGGACATCAACCATCATCTGGGTGCCCCCCAACAAGGAGGGTCACCTTCCTTCGACATGGGTATCCCTGATGAGGAGCGAGCTAATCATCAAAATATTGATCAACATGAGACTTCCATCAACCCAGCTGCTTCGACCCGAAGCAGGAGAAGTGGAGGAAGACACCTCATTGCAGAAGGGTTGGAAGGATCGAAAGCAGTTTATCGTGACTGCCGAGACTTCCTAAAACAACGTCGAGAGAATCCCCTCCACATATGCTCGAAGATCAATGACCCAAGGGTTTCTGAAAAACTCGGTCCCCTCCCACGACCCAGGCCAACTGCCAATCTAGGGAAGAAACGATAGGTCCCAGAGGAACATGAAGGTACATGGGACTTTGAGGTATTTCGACAGATTCGCCCTAGAAGTCAGTACGGCGAGTCCAAGGAAAAATCACACGTCTTTGCTCAAACTTTCCTTCTTCTAAGAGGCGATGGAGACTTACGAAAGAAAATTCCAGTGGTACATGACTACACTCAGGACCCATTTGTCCTACAGCTCCTTGAGGAAGTAAATAAGTTGAAGGCCGAACGTCAGGCCGAGATACCTGACTAGAACCAACCTAGGCCTAGCCCTCTCACAAGGAGGATCCTCGACACCCCTTCAAGCGAAGACAAAACAAAAGCTTAGTTTACAACTCTATACTAGAAGGGAGGACCCAATTGAACACCTTAACCTTTTTAAGTCGACCATGGCATATCAGATGCACACCGACGAAGAGCAATGTCTTCTCTTCCCATCCACCCTCTCTGGCGGAGCTCTAAACTGGTATTGCCATCTTCCAGCTGAGATAGTAAACTTATTTGAGGAACTGAGGAAACTGTTTGTCTCTCAACACATCTTTTAGACCGATCGCTTGCATTATGCAGATGACTTGTACACTATTCGCCAGAAGTTGGACGAGTTACTACGAGAGTATGTCGGTTGTTTCAGCCATGAGTATTCTCGCTGCGCTGAGGCAGATGACAAGATCGCCATCCAGGCCTTCACGGCAGGCCTACGTGATTGTTTCTTCAAGTACATGATCAATGCCAACACATGGAAGACTTACTCTGAGCTGATGGCACATGCTTATAACCCGCCTCCGTCGAGGCAAGGAAATATCAAAGGAAACCCCCCACAGCCACCTCTTATCAGCAAGTAGGGAGTGGAAGCCAGATCCAACAAAATGAGAAGACCTTGACCTTCCAAACGGCAGCGGTGCCTCCCCCTGCCTTACTTAATACTTTGCCAAGTTAACAGACATATCAATCTCAAGGCAAAAGGAAAGATTTTCAGCCTCATCATTCTTATTTTAGTAAAAGGAGTAAGAGACACTGCCGCGATAACTAAGGGTATCGCCATGATAATCCCCGACCCCAGGCAGTCAACACAGTGGGTCAAACACGTGTCAGGATAGCCCCTACCCCGAGGTATAAGGCATATATACCTTTGAATGCCACATGCGTGTCCATTTACCCCAGCATAGCACACCTGATACCGAAGCCAAAACCGAGGCACCCGGATTACAAGCCCACGAAGAACACGAGCACGTTTTACTGCTACCACGAGCATAACGGCCATGACGGCGAGAAGTGTATCACCCTTCGTGATCATATTGAAGCTTTGGAACGTGAAGGAAAAATTGATCAATTCCTCCTTTACCCTCTAAAGGGTAACCGTAACCAACGCCAGGTGAATGTGATATATTCCATAAGTGGTGGCACACCCATATCTAATCTTCCAACAGGGCCATGAAAAATAGTGAACGAGTTTTAAAGTCTGGCCACCACGTGTTTGATGTGGAAGACATTAGGGGAGGTAAGTATCAAAAGCCTAACTGGGATCCAATATGTTTCTACCTTGAGGAAGAAAGAGGTATCATTTACCCTCACAATGACCTACTGATCGTGGAAGCTCACATAGCCAACTTTGAAGTAGGACGAATCCTGGTAGACACGGGGGCTTCGGTCAATATCATGTTTGCTAAAGCTTTCAGGGCACTTAATGTAGCTGAACACTTGCTCGATCGCTCGATTTCCCCTCTAATAAGCTTCTCCGGTGATATCGTGCAACCTTTGGGGAGCATACACTTACATTTCACCATTGGTACATGCTTTTACACAGCTACCATTACCACTAACTTCCTGGTGGTTGATTGCCCAACGACATACAATGTCATCTTTGAACGCACAGGCATCAATGATCTTAAGGCCATGGTATCCACATATATGTTATTGATGAAATTTCCAACCCCCTATGGCAATGGTTAAATCATAGGAGATCAACTTAGTGCATGATCATGTTACAACACTTGGTCTACGCTGACTTACCCTTATACTCCAACTCAGAGCTTCAACATGCGTACTTTGACACAAAGTATGTGATACTAAGTGTTACAACCAACATGGTTCACGTATCAAAAGCATGGATCCCTTCATGCATAGTAAAACATTCATAAACATCACTCATATCAATCAACATAAACATTATACATTCCAACACTGATAGAAGCATATTTATGCGACTTAGTTAGCTTGTTTTCTTGCATTTTCATAGTTTGTTTGTGTTTATTATAGTGTTTTAAGCTATTTTCGTGTGTTTGTAGGTTCATATGACAAAGTTGGCAAGAAAGTGCAATTTGGAGCATTTTGAGGCAGTTTTGGGCACCAAATGGATATCTTATGAATGGAGCAAGATGGATGGACGAATTTGAAGTTCAAGAGGCTAGGAATAAGCTGAAAAGAGTGAAGAAATAAATCCAAGTCAAGGAAGATAAGAAATCAGCACAAAAGAAGGAACATTATCCAAAACCTTATCCAACCTTATCTTATCTTATCCTTGCCTAACCTAACCTTATCTTATCCTATCTTTTCCAAATCAAATTGTGCCTTGATTCCAGCTATTTCTAAGGGATAATTATGTATTTAAACTATATATTTCAAATTCTAGAACCCTTATCCTTTTAAAACCCCTAAATTGGTACTAAAACATCTTTTCTAGAAGCATCTAAAAATCTGGCGATTTTCCCCTTTTCTAGAAGCTCTAGAACCTGAAATCTCAATCATTTTCCCTCTTGATTTAGGCCAAATGTATCCCTTTCCTTGTAGGAATTAGTGCCGCACCTTATTGACCTAATCCCCTTTGGTTTTCTAATTGATTTAACCCATTCCACTTAGGTTTTGGTTTCACAATCCTCATCCCATTTTAATTTCAGAAACCTATCCAAATCCTTAGGGATTTTGACATGAATTCCATCCTATAAATACCAACCTTTGCCGTACAAATCATTCACCATCCTCTACCATATTTTTCTACACCATTCACCATACACACCTTATTGTGCCGTGAGTATTGCAAGGAAGGAAGGAGAATGAGCTACCTGGAGCCGTGCTTGCCATTCAAGACGTTGGATCGTTGGAGTGTTTCTAGGTGTATTCTATCTTTGTTTTCAATGTTTAATTTAAGTTATCTTTGTTTATTTGCGAACATGAGGAACTAATTTCTTTATAGTTAGAGGTGAATTCGAAGCCATGATTATATGTTTTATATGAATTGATTTCATCCAGTTATTGTTTCATGAATTGTGGATGTGGTTTACTTATCGGTTTTATTAAGAACTTGTTCTTGTGTGTTAATTAAGGATGCATATTTAGTTTGCATGCATGAATTTGATGCTAGAGTATAAGGGAATTTCACCTAATCGTTATGAACTTATATTCATGAGTAGTAAAAGTCGTTAGTCACGATTGTGTTAAGTAAATCCTAGGCAAGAGTAACAGGCTTTTCATAGTTATGAATGCCTCGTCAATGCTTATGGTTTCCATTGAACTTAATAATCTTTGTTAAGTGTTTCTATCATGCGTATTCCATAGTTAGGGAACTTGATAAAGAATAACTTGGTTGTGATGCGTTATCCATTCAATTCAATGAATCTAGGGAAATCTGAGAATTAATTAGTTCCATACAATTAATTTGGGGCATTGTCATTCATGGTTTGTCGAAAGAATAATTGGAAATCGATTCGTATGCATATGTTCATGTGTGGAGAAGGATCCCTCTAACTAGCCTTTCACCATTCTTTTTCACCCAAATTCGTTTTTCTTAAGTTTGTTTTCAAAGTTTCTGTTTTAAATTTCAATTTCGTCAAAACAAAATCCCCATTCATTAAGTCTTGTTTTTAGAGTCAAAATCTATTTTCTTTTAGTTGTTTGAGTCTTTTGAGTTCTATTTTTGTCCAAATCACTTGTTAGGTCTAGAATTGAGTCTTTTTGGATTGTTTCTTGTTGTTTTGAGTGTTTTGAGTTAGTTTTGAGTCTATAGAGTCTAGTTTAGTGTTTTTGAGTCTTATTTTTGTTGATTAGCATCCCTAGTTAATCCCCGGTCTAGAACGATCCATACTTGTTTAATACTACAATTGTCATCAATAGGGTTTAATTTGTGTGTCAAGTTAATTTTCACATCAAACACATTCATACATAAACATCATACATTCCAACACATCTGTACATAAGCCAACTGTGCTTCGAAAGGGTTCAACATACTTTGTGTCTTCAACACTTGTTACAATATGCCTCGACACTTTGCCCTTATTCTCACCAACCAGGTGATGAAATCAACCTATACTCTCTTTCATGCCACCAACCAGGTGATGAAATGTACAACCTGTACTCTAATATCATTTGGCAACTTGCCACTCATGCCGTCAACCAGGTGAAGAAGGAACTCATCTTCGTGCCACCAACCAGGTGATGAAATGTACAACCCGTACTCTCCTTCATGCCACCAACCAGGTGATGAAATGTACAACCTGTATTCTAATATCATTTGGCAACTTGCCACTCATGCCACCAACCAGGTGAAGAAGGAACTCATCTTCATGCCACAAACCAGGTGATGAAATGTACAACCCGTACTCTCCTTCATGCCATCAACCAGGTGATGAAATGTACAACTAGTACTCTAATATCATTTGGCAACTTGCCACTCATGCCACCAACCAAGTGAAGAAGGAACTTATCTTCATGTCACCAACCAGGTGATGAAATGTACAACCCGTACTCTCCTTCATGCCACCAACCAGGTGATGAAAAGTAAACCTGTACTCTAGTATCATTTGGCAACTTGCCATTCATGCCACCAACCAGATGAAGAAGGAACTTATCCTCGTGCCACCAACCAGGTGATGAAATGTGATGAAAGGTGATGAAGGAACTTACCTTCGTACCACCAACCAAGTGATAAAAGCAACTCACCATTCATTCCACCTACCAGAAAACGAGTGGTACAACTTGTACATGTGAACTCTTAGCATTCACAAATAATCAAAAACCCTCAAGCTTGACAACTCAACTAGGGGAGCACTTATGCCCAACAAGAGTTATAGTCACTAACAGAGTCTTATTGCAAGCCAACAATAACTTCAGTGCATGGCATACGAAGATCAAGCTATTTAGCCCTCTTACATATGCTTCAGACATTTCCCCTTTGTAACAATGTAAACATTACAACTCGTAGAAAGCTTCACATTCTTGATCAAGACAGTGTGAAGCAAAACCAATTTATGGTGCCAACAAGAGCTTCATCAAAGGAGTTCAACCACAATTCTCAAAAGCTTCACACACTCTTGATCAAGACAGTGTAAGGCAAAACCAATTTATAGTGCTAACAAAAGCTTCATCAATGGAGGGTAACCACAATTCTCAAAAGCTTCACACACTCTTGATCAAGACAGTGTGAAACAAAACCAATTTATGGTGCCAACAAAAACTTCATCAAATTAGTTCAACCACAATTCTCAAAAGCTTCACACACTCTTGATCAAGACAGTGTGAAGCAAAACCAATTTATGGTGTCAACAAGAGCTTCATCAATAGAGGGCAATCACAATTCTCAAAAGCTTCACACACTCTTAATCAAGACAGTGTGAAGCAAAACCAATTTATGGTGCCAACAAAAGCTTCATCAAAGGAGTTCAACCACAATTCTCAAAAGCTTCACACACTCTTGATCAAGACAGTGTGAAGCAAAACCAATTTATGGTGCCAACAAGAGCTTCATCAATGAAGGGCAACCATAATTCTCAAAAGCTTCACAAACTCTTGATCAAGATAGTGTGAAGCAAAACCAATTTATGGTGCCAAGAAAAGCTTCATCAATGGAGGGCAACTAGAATTCTCAAACCTTCGAGGCAAATTCAAGACTGTTCGAAGCAAATTCAATTTATATGGTTCATCCAAACCTTCGACTACTACAAGGTGTGGCTTGCATCACAATCTCTTGTTCAACAGTGTGGAAGCAAAATTTGTATATGTTGTCTCTCCTACATTTTCAAATTTGTATTTTCCCAAAAAAAAAAGAAGGGAAATTCAACAAAGCTTCATCAATGGAGGACAACTACAAATTCTCAAAAGCTTCACACTATCTTGATCAAGATAGTGTGAAGCAAAATCAATTCGTGGTACCCAACAAAGCTTCACCCATAAAAGCTTCACCTACAAAAGCTTCACACTATCTTGATCAAGATAGTGTGAAGCAAAATCAATTCATGGTACCCAACAAAAGCTTCAACTCCAAAGTTTCACCTACAAAGCTTCAACTCCAAAGCTTCACCTACAAAATCTTCACCCATAATAGCTTCACCTACAAAAGCTTTACCCATAAAAGCTTCACCCATAAAAGCTCCACCCACCACAAAAGTTTTACCAACAAAAGCTTCATCCACAATAGCTTCACCTACAAAAGCTTCACCTACAAAAGCTTCATCACAATAGCTTCACCTACAAAAGCTTCACTCACCACAAAAGCTTCACCCACAAAAGCTTCACCGACAATAAAAGCTTCACCAACAAAAGCTTCACCCACAAAAGCTTTCCCCACCACAAAAGTTTCACTCACCACAAAAGCTTCACCCACAAAAGCTTTACCTACAAAGCTTCAACACAAAAGCTTCACCTACAAAAGCTTCACACTATCTTGATCAAGATAGTGTGAAGCAAAATCAATTCATGGTACCCAACAAAGCTTCAACCTCAAAGCTTCACCTACAAAGCTTAATATATATATATATTTTCGGAAATTCGAAAAAAAAAATTCAAAAAAAAAAAAAATTGCCTAGGCCTCCTCTTCTTTGGGCCTAACAACTTTCATAACAAATATATATGAAGAAGGAGTTTTGGGCTACCACTTAGAAAGGAAATGCCTCATTCGTCAACTCTCTCGACCGGAGACTTGGAGGACTCCTACCATATGCTACTGCACCTTGATACTCGGAAGTCTCACGACCACTCAGTAACTTGGATTTTTTAAGTCTCCAAAGGAGAAGTTTTCCTCACTCGGGAAATTAAGGGAGCACTACCTTAACCTACATGCTTCATTCACAAAGCTTCAACATACAAGCTTCAACAAAAGGAAAAATTCAAAGAACTTAGTGAAGAAGGCCTTGGTGTATTTAACACAATACGTTGAAATGAAGCAAAGCTTGTTTATTGATATCTCCGATAAGTTACAAATATGTACATATACATGAATCAAAATAAAGAAACAAGAGGGAGCCATCACAAAAGTTGCTCAGGAGAAGTCTCAGCAGTTAGTAGAGCCCCAGAAAGAGGAGGCACCAGAGGGTGATTATTCGGAGCTTCAGTACTAGGCAGAACCCCAGAAGGAGGAGGCACCGAAGGTTGATCATTTGGAGCTTCATTACGCGGTACAGCCCCAGAAGATGAAGGCAAGAAATGCCTTTGGAACAAACCCACAAACCTTTGATGATCAAGTAAAATCTAACCCTCAGATTCCTGCAGCTGGTCGAACTTCCTCTTCATGTTTGTAGCATAGTCATGTGCGAGTCTGTGCAACTGTTTATTCTCATGCTTGAGCCCTCTGATCTCATGTTTGAGACTTATCACTTCAGTCGCCAATGATTCAACTTGGCGGGTTCGAGCAAATAGGCGTTGGGCCATATTAGACACAGAACCTGCACACTGAACACTGACAGCCAGAGAATCCTTAACAGCCAACTCATCAGACCGTTTGGAAAGTAGTCTGTTATCTTTGGGAGTGAGAAGGTTCCTGGCCACCATCGCAGTGGTCATATCATTCTTCATCACAGAGTCCCCAACGGTAAGATGACCAGTAGGGGAAAAGAATGATGGGCACCATATTGTCTTGAGAAGCCATGGCTGCCTTTTCACCAAAGTTCAAGTAAAAAAGACGGTCGGATGGGCCAGACATTCTTAGAAATGATGAAGGAGAAATGGGTGTAATAAATCTCTGAAGTAAGGGGAAAATTCCTACAAGCAATAACTCTCTGAATGTACTCTTTGCACATAATTGGTGCCCTTATAAAAGAAAGGGCAACAGGGATGTTGGTTCAAAAATTGAAGAGGCACCACTATCCGGATTCCGAAGAGGCACCACTTTCCACACGCAACATCAGCTCCTTGGGTACCACAGATAACTTTGCCAAAGATCTCTGACAAAGTTTAGACACATAAATTTTCAAGGTCTAGCTACCCTACTATTACCCACAAGGGTAAATGAACAGCACCAATGTTTGATAACTAGAAAGTCCCAATGTGTGTCAACCTTCGTGCTCTGTGGCAAGGCAGATTGGAAAAAATGCCCAACCTTTACTCACATTCGAGAAAACACTCCCAACAAGATTGCTTGCTAAAAAATCGAAGATGAACCACTCTCTGAATCTCGAGAGCCAGACTCTCAACAGGATTACTTTCTCAAAAATCGAAAAGACACTGCTCTCCCAATCTTAAGAGTCAGACTCCCAATATGATTACTTTCTCAAAAATCAAAAAGACACCGTTCTCCGAATCTCGAGAGCTAGATCCCTAATAGGATTGCTTGTTCAAAAACCGAAGAGGCACCGCTCTTCAAACTTCGAGAGCCAAATTTCCTTGGATAAAGCTTGTCTGCAATCTTCACATGTAACATTAGCTTTCCAGATACCACATACCACTTTTTCAAAGCGCTCTGACAAAGTTAAAACATATGAAGCTTGCAGCTCCCACTACATTGTTATGACCAAGAAGGGTAAAGGAATAACATTATTACTTGCTCAAAAATTGAAGAGACACCGCCCTCCGAATCTCGAGAGCCAAACTCTCAACAGGATTACTTTCTCAAAAATCGAAGAGGCACCGCTCTCCGAATCTCAAAAGCCAACTCCCAACAGGATTGCTTTCTCAAAAATGGAATAGGCACATCTCTCCGAATCTCGAGAGCTAGATCCCCGACAGGATTGCTTGTTCGAAAACCGAAGAGGCATCGCTCTCCGAACTTCGAGAGCCAGATTTCCTTGGATAAAGCTTGTCTGCAATCTTCACATGTAACATCAACTTTCCAGATACCACATACCACTTTTTCAAAGTGCTCTGACAAAGTTAAAATACGTGAAGCTTGCAGCTCCCACTACATTGCTACGACCAAGAAGGGTAAAGGAATAACATTACTACTTGTTGTTAGGGAGACTCCTATATATGTCAACCTCCATCCTCCACGGACAGGCAGACCTGTAAAAATGCTCAACCCTTCCTCATATCTGAGAGGGCACTCCCAACGAAGCCTCTCGAAATACTCAGCTTTCTTCCCCCCCAATAATACATATGAAAACCAGCCACACTAGAGCAAGAGTATCTTATCTCATCAGGGTCAAAAGTAAGAGTATCCCATATCATGCTTTTTCCCTGTCTTTTCCTTTGCCCTTGTTCTTACCTGCAAGACAAGGAGAAAGAGAGTAATTAGTCAGCATTTGGAATCAAGCTTCAAGTCAGAAACTGACTGCCTAGAACCCCTTATCTGATTACTTACCTGGCATTGCTCTCGAGTATTCATCTTCAACATCTTATGCTTCCAGAAAAGATACCACATCTGCTTGAGGAACATATAAGGCAAGTGAGAAGGATACAAGGAAGCATGTGGAGATAAGCGCAACAGAACACATGCCGATTCATCTATTACTTCGTCAACAGCAAAAGTATCCCATATCATCAAGGCCGAACGTACTCTTGACTTGATGGACTTATTTTGACCCTCAAATTCTTGAGTCGGCCTTATACTCTGAAGGAAACCAGAAAACCGTCCAACCCAATTCAAGAATAAGCATGTGGAAAGTTACTTCTTCAAAAGCAAAAGTATCTCATATCATCTCTTCTCTATTTGCTTCTCCTTATCCTTGTTGTTGTTTACGACACAAGGAGAAGGAGAACAATCAACCGAAAGCCGAAGTCGAACCTCCGATCCAGGTTGCTTGCTTGGAAGTCTGATTGCTTACCTTGTCTGTTACCTCTTTTGGCAAATCTCCTAGCTCGGCGACTTGGGGGACTCCTACTATAGGGCTTTGTATAGCACTTGACCAAGCATGAAACTACAAGTAAGCTTCAAGTGAAATTGATACATTACCTTGTGCATCTTCATCAGTTAAAGATACCACCCTTGGATGGAGGAAAAGTATTTCCAGAGAAGATGCCACATCTACGTATGAGACAGATAAGGCAAGTGAAAATGATACCACACTTCGGTACTTAGAAGTTTCATGATTACTTAATGGCTTGGATCTTGCAAGTCCCCAACCGAGGAGCTTTCCTCACTCGGGAACTTAGGGGAGCACTGTTTGTACCATACTTGACCAATCCCGAAACTACTGAGCACCGATCAACGTTATACCGTCAAGGACCCAAAAGAGTTTCCCTACAACCATCACAGTGCGACACGTGTCGATATTAGAAGCCAATCATAGCGCGACATATGTCAACATCAGAAGCCAATCACAACACGACACGTATCAATGTTAGAATGAAACTAGAAACTCTCTTCTATAAATAGAGATCATTCTCTCACAATATTTCCTAATGTCGTTTGTACTAAATCATTCACTAGTAATCACTAAATGAGAGCTTGAACCTATGTACTTACGCTTCACAATGAATGAGAACTTCTCTACTCCGTGGACGTAGCCAATCTGGGTGAACCACATACATCTTGTGTTTGCTTCCCTGTCTCTATCATTTACATACTTATCCACACTAGTGACCGGAGCAATCTAGTGAAGGTCACAAACTTAACATTTTCTGTTATACCAAAGTCCTCACTGATTTTGTGCATCGACATAATATATCTAAAATTAGATATATGTAATTGTATATATGTTTATGATAGGGACCTTGTGAATGTAAAAACAAAAATGTTTATGTTTATATGTTTGTTGTACGGATTGCAAAAAATAAAAATAAAAAAAATCTTGGGTTTTGTGAATTTCCTATTTTTATTTATATTTGTAGCAAAGGTTTGTGCTTGAAAAATAGTTTAATACGTAAAGGTTTATGGTTGTGGTTTAATGGGTGTAGGTTTATTGATTCTAGATTTTTGGTTGTTGGTTTTTTGTTTGGACACATAACTTGAATAGTTGAAGCTATTTGTAGGACACCATAAATTGATTTTGCTTCACACTATCTTGATCAAGAGTATGTGAAGCTTTCTACATGTTGTAGTGTAGAAACTTTTGGGTTAAAGCTTTGTGGGTGAAACTTTTAGTTGAAGATTTGTAGGTGAAGCTTTTAGGTTAAAGGGTTAAGCTTTGTAGGCGAAGTTTTTAGGTTGAAGTTTTGTAGGTGAAGCTTTGTAGGCAAAGCTTTTATGTTGAAGTTTTGTAGGGGAAACTTTTGGGTTGAACTTTTGTAGGTGAAGCTTGTGGGTTGAAGCTTTGTAGGCAAAGCTTTTGGGTTAGAAGCTTTGTAGGTGAAGCTTTTGGGTTGAAGTTTTGTAGGTGAAGCATTTTGGTTAGGCAAATAGACATAGCTTGAATAGTTGAAGTTATTCCTAGAAGACCATAAATTAATTTTGCTTCACGTTATCTTGATCAAGAGTGTGTGAAGCTTTTGACATTTGTAGTTGCCTCCTAAGTGTTGAAGCTTTGTTGGCCTTCTCCATATGTCGTAATTAATAACTACTTAATTGCTTAATTAAAAATTAATTTATTTTGGATTTTTTTTTTGGAAGAATTTTTTTTTTTTAATAGAAAAAACTAGGAACAAGAAAATATGGGAGAGACCATATATATAGATTTTGCTTCCAGACTATTGAGCAAGAGTGCATATTGTAGTAGTTGAAGGTTCGAATGAGCCATATAAATTGATTTTGCTTCGCACGGTCTTGATCAAGAATGTGCGAAGCTTTCTATGAGTCGTAGTGTTTGTAATGCTATAGAGGGGAAATGTCTGGAGCAGATGCAAGAAGGTTGAAGAGCTTGATGTATGTATACCATGTGCTGAAGCCTTTGTTGGCTTGTAATAAGACTTTATTGGTGACTATAACCCATAACCCTTGTTGGGCATAAGTGTTCCCCAGTTGGGTTGAGTTAAGCTTGCTTATCCTCATTTTAAGTTGTAAGGCTTGAAGGTTTTTTATTATTTGTGAATGTTAAGAGTTCACATGTACAATTTGTAGCACTCCTCACCTAGTTGGTGGGAAGAATGGTGAGTTGCCGAGGCAAAAATGTTTATTAATAATACCAGTTGTACTCTTCATCGCTTGGTTGGTGATACGAAGATGAGTTCCTTCATCACGTAGTTGGTGATAAGAGTGGCAAGTTGCCGAATGATATTAAAGTACGGGTTGTACTAAGGGTGGGCAAACGGGGCTTTGTACCCGTGGGTTGAGGTGGGTCCTAATATTGTAAACTCAAAACGGGGCGGGGTGGATCCCAATATGTGAGAAAATGGGCCCCCGGCATGGACACTGAACACTGAGAGCCAGAGAATCCTTAACAGCCGACTCATCAGACCATTTGGAAAGTAGTCTGTTATCTTTGGGAGTGAGAAGGTTCCTGGCCACCATCGCAGCAGTCATATCATTCTTCATCACAGAGTCCCCAATGGTAAGAGGACCAGTAGGAGATAAGAATGATGGGCGCCATATGTTGTCTTGAGAAGGCATGGCTGCCTCTTCACCAAAGTTCAAGCCAAAACGATGGTCGGATGGGCCAGATATTCTCAGAAATGATGAAGGAGAAATAAGGTGCAATAAATCTCTGAAGTAAGGGAAAATTCCTATAAGCAATAACTCTCTGAATATACTTCTTGCACAGAATTGGTGCCCCTATAAAAGAAAGGGCAACATGACCATTGGTTCAAAAATCGAAGAGGCACTACTATCCGAATTTCGAAGAGGCACCGCTTTCCACATGCAACATCAACTCCTCGGGTACCATAGATAACTTTGTCAAAGATCTCTGACAAAGTTTAGACACATAAATTTTGAAGGTCCAGCTACCCTACTATTACCCACAAGGGTAAAAGAAAAGCACCATTGCTTGATAACTAGAAAGTCTCAATGTGTGTCAACCTCCATGCTCCGTGGCAAAGAGGACTGGCAAAAATGCCCAACCTTTACTCATATTCGAGAAAACACTCCCAACAAGATTGCTTGCTCAAAAATCGAAGAGGCACCGCACTCCGAATCTCGAAAGCCAGACTCCCAACAGGATTACGTGCTCAAAAATCGAAGAGGCACCGCCCTTCGAATCAAGAGAGCCAGACTCCCAACAGGATTACTTTCTCAAAAATCGAAGAGACACTGCTCTCCGAATCTTAAGAGTCAGACTCCTAACATGATTGATTTCTCAAAAATTGAAGAGGCACCGCTCTTCGAATCTCGAGAGCCAGACTCCCAACAGGATTACGTGCTCAAAAATCGAAGAGGCACCGCCCTCCAAATCTCGAGACCCAGACTCCTAATAGGATTACTTTCTAAAAAATCGAAGAGACACTGCTCTTCGAATCTCAAAAGTCAGACTCCCAACAGGATTGCTTTCTCAAAAATCGAGGAGGCACCATTATCTGAATGTCGAGAGCCAGATCCTTGACAGGATTACTTGTTCGAAAATCGAAGAGGCACCGCTCTTCGAACTTCGAGAGCCAGATTTCCTTGAATAAAGCTTGTATGCAATCTTCACACGCAACATCAGCTTTCCAGATACCACAGACCACTTTTTCAAAGTGCTTTGACAAAGTTAAAACACGTGAAGCTTGCAGCTCCCACTACATTACTATGACCAAGAAGGGTAAAGGAATAACACTACTACTTGTTGTTAGGGAGACTCCTATATATGTCGACCTTCATTCTCCACAGCTAGGCAGACTTGCAAATAAAAAAAAATGCTCAACTTTTCTTCACATCCGAGTGGGCATTCTCAGCAGAGTCTCTCGAAATGCTCAGCTTCTTTTCCTCCCGATAATACCTCTGCAAATAAGCCACACTAGAGCAAGAGTATCTCATATCATCAGGGTTAAAAGCAAGAGTATCCCATATCATGCTTTTTCCCTGTCTTTTCCTCTGGCCTTGTTCTTACCTGCAAGACAAGGAGAAAGAGAGCAATCAGTCAGCACTTGGAATCAAGCTTCCAATCAGGAACTGACTGCCTATAACCCCTTGCCTGATTACTTACCTGGCATTGCTCTCGAGTACTCATCTTCAACATCTTATGCTTCCAGAGAAGATATCACATATGCCTGAGGAACAGATAGGGCAAGTGAGAAGGATACAAGGAAGCATGTGGAAACAAGCGAAACACAACACGTGCCGATACATCCACTACTTTGTCAACAACAAAAGTATCTCATATCATCAGGGTCGAACGTACTCTAAATTTGATGACTTATTTTGACCCTCAAATTCTTGAGTCGGCCTTATACTTTGGAGGAAACCAGAAAACCCTTCAGCCTAGTTCAAGAATAAGCCTGTGGAAAGTTACTTCTTCAAAAGCAAAAGTATCTCATATCATCTCTTCTCCACTTGCTTCTCCTTATCCTTGTTGCTGTTTACGACACAAGAAGAAGAAGAAGAATCAACTGGAAGCCGAAGTCAAACCTCCGATCCAGGTTGCTTGCTTGGAAGTCTGATTGCTTACCTTGTCTGTTACCTCCTTCGGCAAATCTCCTAGCTCGGCGACTTTGGGGACTCCTACTTTAGGGTTTGTATCGCACTTGACCAAACCCGAAACTACAAGTAAGCTTCAAGTGAAATTGATACATTACCTTGTGCATTTTCATCGGTTAAAAAAACCACCCCTAGATGGAGGAAAAGTATTTCCAGAGAAGATGCCACATCTACATATGAGACAGATAAGGCAAGTGAAAATGATACCACACTTCGGTGATTAGAAGTTTCGTGATTACTCAATGGCTTGGATATTGCAAGTCTCCAACCGAGGAGCTTTCCTTACTCGGGAACCTAAGGGAGCATTGTTTGTACCATACTTAACCAATCCTGAAACTACTGAGCACCGGTTAACGTTATACCGTCAAGGACCCAAAAGAGTTTCCCTCCAACCAGGAGGCCAATCACAGCGCGACACATGTCGACATCAAAAGCGAATCATAGCGCGACATGTGTCAACATCAGAAGCCAATTGATGTGAAAATTACTTGACACACAAATTAAACCCTCTTTTTGACAATTGTAGTATAGATGTAAGTAGGGTATCGTTCTAGGCCGGGGATTAGGAGGGATTGCTAATCTATTCTAAATTAATTTAAAAATATTAAATAAGACTCAAGGACACAAAATTAGGCTAAAAACTCTAATAACTCGAAACACACTTAAAATGACTCAAAATAATGAAAACAATTAAATTAAACACTAGGAACTGAAATGGACGGAAATTAAATTAAAAGACTAACAATAAAGAAAACTAACTAAATAATATAATTTAATAATGGAAGGGTGTTTGGTTTTGACTAGAAGTAAATTAAACTTAAATAAATTACAGAATTGACAAAAACATAAAATTAAGGTAAAATGATAAATGACGGACTAGCTAGAGGGTTTTCTCCACACATGACACATATGCAACCTAAATTGATTTTCAGTTGTTCTTTCAATAAATTGTGAATCTCAATACTCCAGATTAACCGTGAACAACACTTTTTTAATCTTCAAGTTTTCCTTAAGTTATTGAATTGGACGGAAAAACGCATACAACAATTCAAAACATTCTTCAAAAGTCCCCTACGTGAAAAGCACAATAGCGATACAATCAAAGATCATTAAACTTTGTGAAAACTATAAGCATTGACGAGGCATTCGTAACTATGAAAAGCATGATACTCTTGCCAAGAATTTACTTAACGTGATTGTGACTAGCAACCTTTACTACTTGTGAAAATAAGTTCATAACGATTAGGTGAAATTCACTTATATTCTAGCATCAAATTCATGCATGTAAATTAAGCGTGCACTCTCAACCAACATACACAAATCAGTTTTTATACGAACGGATAAGTAAATTGAAATCACAACTTATGAAATCACAACCGAAGGTAATCAATTCATATTACAAATATATTCATGGCTTTGAATTAACCTCTAGTCAAAATAAGTTTAATTACACATTATTGAAACAGAAATAAAATAGAAGTTTGGAAAAATTAAACCGAAACGTAAAACATGAGTTTGAGAAGATAACACCAATAAGAATGGAATGAAGCCCTCTGCCTCTGTGCTCTGCGCAGTCCTCTCGGTTTTTCTTGGCTGTCCCGTCTAGGCAGCTATAAGCTGCTTCTTCCCGCAAGTCAGCTCCAAGACAGCCCTTACGTTTTCTGCGCTCTTCTTCTCTGACCTGATGTCTCTGTCTGACACGCTGCCCAAAGGCAGCTCACCTTCGTGCTGACCTCCCTTCGTGCTGACCTCTGTCCCGTCTCACTCCCTCTGACTCCCTCTCGTGTATCTGCGAGCTGCCCAAAGGCAGCTCCCCCCCCTTTTTTTTTTCGTTTCTCCCCCAAGACCGCCCCCTTATATCTCCTGCTTCTGACAGTCTCCCCGCGCTGGCACTGCAGCTTTGCTGCTTCTCTCTGACCTCGCTGCCCTCTCGTGTTCTCTCCAGCTGCAAAGGCAGCTTTTGGTTCTTTTTTTTTATTCCTTTCTTCACCCTCCCACGATGTAAACCAGCTGTTCCGTCTGTTGCCTTAAACAAAAGGCAATGATTTCTTTTCAAAGCCCCCAAGGCCACCAGTGGAAACCCCATCATTGATGTCCCCCGTGCTCTCCACTTTCTTCTCTAATTTCTTTGCTATTTTCTGCAAATTAAGTGGAATCCCCACTTTTCTGGCAAAGCCACGCACCTTTATTTTCATTTAGTTTCTAGCAGCCTCACGTAGCAGAAAAATAAGTTCTTTTAATCATGTTACTCCTACAAACACAAAATATCAAAAGTATCATAAATACTTAAAGCTTCCAACTAAATTAGACAAGAGAAGACATATAAAAGGATGAAATATAAAGTTTAAATATTGGTTTATCATTTAGCGTCACAATGGATTAGCAATATTGTAATTTAAATTTGCTTTTGACGAATTTATTACATAAAATTTAACTTGTTCTATTTTTATTTTCTTTGCATAACAAATCCTATAAACACAAAAATAACGTAAATAGCTCAAAAATATAAGGAACTAACTAAGAAAAGACGGGTAAATTTGAAGTAAAAATATATATAAATATGATCCGATCAAATACCCCCACACTTAACTTTTGCTAGTCCTCGAGCAAAACAAAGAAAACATGAAAAGTAATAACATGAAAAACATTAGTTTCCCCCTATGTGACTCTCATAGAATTTCATTCGAGAAAACAAATCATCAAGAACCATAGCTAGCACCAAACAAACTAATCCAAGTTCATTTTCCTTATTCAAATATTAGCAGTAATCTTTGAATCATCCTTGAAGTGTAGTGTGTGAGATAGCCATGCTAATGCAATTTCAAGTTTTTATTTTTAAAATCATCATATGCAAACTAGCGAACTTCTCACGGGATATGCACTCAATCACACATGTGTTTAGTTTTAATGTGTTTCGCTCAAAGAATCAAATGTGAAATTTCTACTATAAGCTTGCATAAAGATCTCATCTCCACAATCATAATTGCAAAACTTAAATCAAGAGGACTTTTATTGGATGTAATGAGGCTTAGGGATTAGGTTATTGAAACGAAAGAATAGGAAAACACAAGTTCCAAGCTATATTGCAAGCAATTCTTTTGTTTAGATTTATAAGAACTCAATTCTCCAGCAATTCTTCTAGCACCTCCAATCACACCCTTAAACTGAAACTTTAAAAACTTTTTATTTTCTTTTTATACAATCTTTCTCTTTTTCTTTTTCTTTTCTTCTCTTTTTTCCCTTTTTTTTTTTTTTTTTTTTTTAAACAAACATGAAATACCCCCACACTTATTCTTTTGCCAAACACCTTCAAAGTACTTCACAAACGTTTCTCATAAGACAATCTCGCATTGCTCGCTTGGAAAGGGTAATGAAAAATGTTTCAGGTATAAGGGTAGACATATCTGGTGATAAGAAATAAAAGGTTCAACAAACACGGCTCAAATTGGCAAACTAATGATATCATTTTTCTTTGGGAAACATGGTTATTTGGGCCATAGTGGTAAACCTAATGCCTCTATCATTTCCAAGTTCATGCAATCAATGACAAACATTTCGAAAGATCGTTACGCAAGTTCTAGAGATGTATCTCACATAAGTTCATCACACATGAAAGAATATGAGTGTATGAAAAATGCACACACTTTCAATCGGCTCAAAAACTCACATAGGATGTATATGGTCACTAAATTCACATATGAAGCTTTAAGTCATACTTTAGTTTCACATTAACAAGGCTATGTGCATTTGGTTTTTCAAAGATGGTCAAACATGTACAAAACTAACAAGAGAATTAGGAATTTCACAAAATACATGTTAACTAAGTTCTTGATGATCATGGTTCAAATTTGATCCAATTATATCATTGGGTAGGGAAACTAACAAAAAATCTAATTCAAAACAATAAGGGAAACAAGACAATATTTTTGGATTTTTTAAATTTTCCGATTTTTTTTTTTTTTTTTTTATTATTTTTTTAAAAGAAAACAAAACTAATTAAGAACACAAAAAACAACAACACAGAGACAAATGAAATTCTGGAGATTTCTACCCCCACACTTAAACTTGACATTGTCCCCAATGTCAGAAAACACTATAATGCAAATAAAAAAATAAAATAAAATAAATAAATAATAAGAAACAAAATAACGCAATTGGACTGAAAACTTCCCTAATTTGCAGTAAAATCAAGCGATGACCCCCAAGCTAAAATTATGCAATCAACTTCAAGGGTGGAAAGAACCAAAAGTTCCTGCAAAGAAAAGAAATAATTCAGTTAAGTAACGCAAGAAAATTAATTAAAAAAAAAAAAATTGCAAACGAAAAATTGAAAATTACGATAAAAGATAATGAATAAAACTAATAAGTAATCATTGGTCGTGCTTGTTGACTTTCCACAGCTTTCCTCTTGAACAGGGTGACACTTAGCTTTTCACTTGCAAGTGATGATTTGATGATATTGTACGGCGAGGCTTTGCTCTTTAGGAATGTTGCAGTTCCTTATTTGTTCTCCAAGCAGATGTGGCAGCTTCTCTAGTTCCTCAGCTCGGACTCCTTCCGCTGGGATGATTGTGCAAGCTGCATTCTTCTCTGCTTGTTTCTTCTGCACAATGGGCAGGCACGAGGTAGAGGTGTTGGTCTGATTCTTTCTTCAATCTTTCCAAGTGCCCACCTCTTGCTCTCTTTCTCCTTGTCCTTAGTTGAGGATGAATCAGCACGTTGTCTCCACATGCTTCGAGGTATCATCTTCACTTCCCTTATAAGTGAGAAACAAAGCGAAAGCACAAGATGATGAGTACTCGAGAGCAGGTGCTGGCTGGAGAAAGGACAGGGAGAAAGCATGATATGAGATACTCTTGCTTTCAACCTTCATGATATGAAATACTTTTGCTTTGAATGGGTTGTTCGCAGGAGTATCCCAAGGAATGAGGAACACATAGTAACTTAGGAGGATTCTTTGGGATTGCATTTTCGGAGATGAAGAAGTGTTGAGAGGGTGTGCTGAGAGAGTGTGCTTTTGCTGTGGAAGGCGAAGGTAGAAACTTATAGGACTTGTCTTCACAACCGGAACTGTTATCTCACTTAGTGTCGGCAGCCGGTAGATGGATGAATAGTACAAATTACGCGCTTTCTGACAAAGCTGCCCGTAATTTCCGCAAAGCAGATTCCTCATTGATATCTGGAATCGGCGCTTCGAGCTCTGAGCATCGTCGATTGTAGAGGTAGCATGTGACACGTGCGGATAAATCTGGAAAAGAAGATTTGCCCGTAGGTTGAAGCCCAGCTTTTGAGAAAGCTAGCGTGTCATTGACTGTTGAATTTCCCTCTTTGATTTCTGAATTGGTGCTTCGACAAACTGCCCGTGATTTCCGCAAAGCTACCGGTTGCATGTGACGAGTGACAACACGTCTGGACAAAGTGATCTTTCGAAATCCGGGATTCGGCTCGTGGTTTCTGAGCAAGCCCAACTTTTAAGAAATTAAACGCCTCTTTTGAGAAAAGAATCAGGCGTTTGAGAAACGAGCCCCGACTCTTCGATTTGCGAGAGGACGCCTCTCTGAGGAGCGTCTCTCCGATTTCTTCTTTTTATAGAGGCGCTAATTGTGTTCCACAACACACTTGAGCTCCCTCTTGTAAACACTCCCTTCTTGCAATTTCCAAAATCTTAATCTGTCCGACTCTCTTCTTTCTTCACCACCTTCAGAAAATGGCAGGCCCTTCTGATCGACGTTTTGACTTGAACATTCGTGAAGAGGCAGCTCCGCCTTCACCAGACAATATATGGCGCCCATCCTTCATATCCCCTACCGGTCCTCTTACCGTGGGGGATTCGGTGATGAAAAATGACATGACTGCTGCGGTGGTGGCCCGGAACCTTGTCACCCCCAGAGATAACAGACTGCTCGCTAGGCGGTCTGATGAATTGGCGGTTAAGGAGTCTCTGGCTCTTAGCGTGCAGTGTGCCGGTTCCGTGTCCAACATGGCCCAACGCCTATTTGCCCGAACCCGTCATGTTGAATCGTTGGTGGCTGAAATACAGAGTCTCAAAGAGGAGATTAAAGGACTCAAGCATGAAAATAAACAATTGCACAAGCTCGCACACAGCTATGCCACCAGCATGAAGAGGAAGATTGACCAGATGCAGGACACCGATGGTCAAATTTTACTTGATCATCGGAGGTTTGTGGGTTTGTTCCAACAACATCTGCCTTCGTCTTCTGGAGCGGCACCGCGTAGTGAAGCTCCAACTGATCAACCTCTGCCGCCTCCTCCTTCTGTGGCCCCGCCGACTGCTGAAGCCCCGCCCACTACTGAAGCACCACCCGACCAATGAATACTATTAGTTTACATCATTTTAAAATATTTTTTATAATTTTTTTTTTTTTTTTTTTTTTTTATTTTTTATTTATTTTTTTTTTATGTACTTTTTTTTTTATCATTAATTTTAAATTTTATCTCTTTTTTTTTTTTTTTTATATGTAAATTAATGTAAAGAGACTTTGGTTAACCTTCCCCCACACTTAAACTAAATAACACAAACTCACAGAAATCAACCAAATAACACAACTAACTAAACAAAACAAAATGAAAGCAGTAAAGATAAGGGTGGAAGAATGCAAAGCTGATTGGGTTAGTGATTCCAAAGTCTCCCTTCGTTGAATGCTTGGGTTGCCTCCCAAGAAGCGCTTGATTTAACGTCTTTAGCCGGACGCATCTTTCCTTTAAATTTCCCTCGGCTCCATTTGAACCTAAAATCAAAGAAAGAAAAATAAATCAAAAATCAAAAGTAAAATACACAAACACCAATATAAACATAAACAAAAACAAAAATAAAAGGATTAGCAAAGTTGCTAATCCCCGGCAACGGCGCCAAAATTTGATGTGAAAATTACTTGACACACAAATTAAACCCTCTTTTTGACAATTGTAGTATAGATGTAAGTAGGGTATCGTTCTAGGCCGGGGATTAGGAGGGATTGCTAATCTATTCTAAATTAATTTAAAAATATTAAATAAGACTCAAGGACACAAAATTAGGCTAAAAACTCTAATAACTCGAAACACACTTAAAATGACTCAAAATAATGAAAACAATTAAATTAAACACTAGGAACTGAAATGGACGGAAATTAAATTAAAAGACTAACAATAAAGAAAACTAACTAAATAATATAATTTAATAATGGAAGGGTGTTTGGTTTTGACTAGAAGTAAATTAAACTTAAATAAATTACAGAATTGACAAAAACATAAAATTAAGGTAAAATGATAAATGACGGACTAGCTAGAGGGTTTTCTCCACACATGACACATATGCAACCTAAATTGATTTTCAGTTGTTCTTTCAATAAATTGTGAATCTCAATACTCCAGATTAACCGTGAACAGCACTTTTTTAATCTTCAAGTTTTCCTTAAGTTATTGAATTGGACGGAAAAACGCATACAACAATTCAAAACATTCTTCAAAAGTCCCCTACGTGAAAAGCACAATAGCGATACAATCAAAGATCATTAAACTTTGTGAAAACTATAAGCATTGACGAGGCATTCGTAACTATGAAAAGCATGATACTCTTGCCAAGAATTTACTTAACGTGATTGTGACTAGCAACCTTTACTACTTGTGAAAATAAGTTCATAACGATTAGGTGAAATTCACTTATATTCTAGCATCAAATTCATGCATGTAAATTAAGCGTGCACTCTCAACCAACATACACAAATCAGTTTTTATACGAACGGATAAGTAAATTGAAATCACAACTTATGAAATCACAACCGAAGGTAATCAATTCATATTACAAATATATTCATGGCTTTGAATTAACCTCTAGTCAAAATAAGTTTAATTACACATTATTGAAACAGAAATAAAATAGAAGTTTGGAAAAATTAAACCGAAACGTAAAACATGAGTTTGAGAAGATAACACCAATAAGAATGGAATGAAGCCCTCTGCCTCTGTGCTCTGCGCAGTCCTCTCGGTTTTTCTTGGCTGTCCCGTCTAGGCAGCTATAAGCTGCTTCTTCCCGCAAGTCAGCTCCAAGACAGCCCTTACGTTTTCTGCGCTCTTCTTCTCTGACCTGATGTCTCTGTCTGACACGCTGCCCAAAGGCAGCTCACCTTCGTGCTGACCTCCCTTCGTGCTGACCTCTGTCCCGTCTCACTCCCTCTGACTCCCTCTCGTGTATCTGCGAGCTGCCCAAAGGCAGCTCCCCCCCCTTTTTTTTTTCGTTTCTCCCCCAAGACCGCCCCCTTATATCTCCTGCTTCTGACAGTCTCCCCGCGCTGGCACTGCAGCTTTGCTGCTTCTCTCTGACCTCGCTGCCCTCTCGTGTTCTCTCCAGCTGCAAAGGCAGCTTTTGGTTCTTTTTTTTTATTCCTTTCTTCACCCTCCCACGATGTAAACCAGCTGTTCCGTCTGTTGCCTTAAACAAAAGGCAATGATTTCTTTTCAAAGCCCCCAAGGCCACCAGTGGAAACCCCATCATTGATGTCCCCCGTGCTCTCCACTTTCTTCTCTAATTTCTTTGCTATTTTCTGCAAATTAAGTGGAATCCCCACTTTTCTGGCAAAGCCACGCACCTTTATTTTCATTTAGTTTCTAGCAGCCTCACGTAGCAGAAAAATAAGTTCTTTTAATCATGTTACTCCTACAAACACAAAATATCAAAAGTATCATAAATACTTAAAGCTTCCAACTAAATTAGACAAGAGAAGACATATAAAAGGATGAAATATAAAGTTTAAATATTGGTTTATCATTTAGCGTCACAATGGATTAGCAATATTGTAATTTAAATTTGCTTTTGACGAATTTATTACATAAAATTTAACTTGTTCTATTTTTATTTTCTTTGCATAACAAATCCTATAAACACAAAAATAACGTAAATAGCTCAAAAATATAAGGAACTAACTAAGAAAAGACGGGTAAATTTGAAGTAAAAATATATATAAATATGATCCGATCACCAATCACAACACGACATGTGTCAATGTCAGAATGAAACTAGAAACTCTCTTCTATAAATAGAGATCATTCTCTCACAATATTTCCTAATATCATTTGTACTAAATCATGTACTAGTACTCATTAAAGGAGAGCTTGAACCTATGTACTTGTGTAAACCCTTCACAATTAATAAGAACTCATCTACTCCGTGGACGTAGCCAATCTGGGTGAATCACGTACATCTTCTGTTTGCTTCCCTATCTCTATTCATTTACATATTTATCCACACTAATGACCGGAGTAATCTAGCGAAGGTCACAAACTTAACACTTTCTGTTATACCAAAGTCCTCATTGATTTTGTGCATCAACATCATTTCTAGTATTCAAGAAAGTGATGGGGTGATGTTAGTAGCAATGACGGTGCTGTCATCGAGGAATCAAGATGAGTGGTGTTGTCGAGGAATCGAGATGGTTGGTGCTGTCGAGGAATCGAGATGGTTGGTGTCGTCGATGATGGGGTTGATGATGATGATCAGTTAACCAGAGATCTAGATGCCGGTGATGGGGTGGTGATGGTCGCTATGGCAATGATGGTGTGACAATGATGGATCGATGGTCTAGATTTCGGTGATGTCGTACAGGGAGATAAAGAGGATTGGGAAAGATGAGTGTAGTGTGGGACTCGGGAAGGGAAGGACTAGGTCAGAGAAACAATCTCATCCGACGGTTGATAGTAGATAATTGTTAATCATTTAATCTTAGTTATTGATTACATTTTAAACGGGCCGGTCCAAGGCCCCGTTAGTCTAAATATTAGGACTCAGCCCGCCCCTTAAATAGCAAAGCCCCGTCCCGCACCACCCCGTTTATTCTCTAAAAGAGTTGAACCCGCCCCAAACCTTGGTTACCCATCCCGATCTACGGGTCCTCTACCTGTTTGCCCACCTCTAGTATTGAGTAGTGTGGGTCACTATGGACCGACCCTATGAATAAGATACCATAATTTATTATATTTACTGGTTTTGTTCATTAAAAAAATAATAAATAAATAAATAAAGCTGTGTGTTGTAAATAATGGATGTCCACTCATCCACTCAACAAGTGGATGTCCAAGAAGCTTGCTCAACATTACTCATTTTTTCTATAAAAGCAAACCCCACACAACATCAAGGGGGTGATTCACGGGAGAGATAGGAAGAAAGAGAGGAAGAGAGATAGAAAGGAAGAGAGGAAGAGGAGAGGAGATAATAGAGAGAGTTATCTTTGTACTTCTATTATTCCAAATTATAATGAAAGCACCACTACTGCCCCGATGACGTACTCCAGTCACACTAACTGTAGAAGAACCTCGTAAATTTTATGTCTTGTTTATTTATTCCACTGCACACACCGTCGATTTTACAACATGTTATCAGCACGAAAAGCTCTCATGTCAGTGGAAAGCACAACATCATAAATCACGTGAAGCATTATCTACCTCACCTCTGTCAGCTAAAATCTCACAGAGTAGAGACGGCAAGCCAGACATGTCAAACAGGGAAGATCATCTTGTCACAAAATTCCATCAACCTTTCTTTTATCACTTTTTCTTTTATCACTCTAACTATTGATGTGCTAATCCTTATCCCTGCTAGACCTGCAATCTATTTTCTCTCTCATGGACAAGAGAGATGGAGAGATCTTACAGACAAACAAAGGTGCAGTAAAACAAGCAAAGGTATGTCCATTCTTCGTTTCTCCCACCGCGCCAGAAGCGCCCCACCGAATTCCGGTGCGAATTGAAATTTACAACGACCTGAAGTCGTCACGAGATAAGAAAACTCGTACCTGACAATTGGTTTCCAGAGATCCAGAAGAATCTCATCAGACTTGGAAACCCAGATCGCGTCGTTTTTTTACGGATCTCTAGGACTCACGGTAATTCTAGCCTTGAGTTTTACACTACTCGGCCTGGCGCTTATGGCCACCGTCTTTTGATGGCGTTGTAATCCTCTGAAATAAAGCTTGGCGTTTCAGACCCTATAATTCTTTCTCTGTCTGCATTAAGCTTGAAAATCCCCAGAGCTCACTGTTACTTACAAGAAGCTGAGAGATAAATAAGTAGGATGGTTTCTGCTCAGGGTAAAGAAAAGCCAGCGCCATAAAACTCCAAAAGAGCTCATTTGATGTGTTGGAATTGTGCACATAAAAGAATGAAAAGGGAAATGGGGCCAAAGATTTGGAAAGGTGCGTTGCACCATGTAAAAAAAAAAAAAAGGTAAAGATTTTTTGATGGTGTTACACCATCTGAAAAGAAAGAAGAAAATATGTATATATTTATTTATATGAATGGTGTTAGCTTAAAACACTTTCACAAGTTCTATTTATTTAAAGCAATTTATTTACAGTGGGTAGAATTATTACCCTTTGCTTTAAAGCTTTGATATTTATGTGCATGGTGTTGGTTTAAAACCCATGTCACAAGTTCTATTTACTTTAAAGCAATTTATTTATCATGGACGGTTTTACAGCCTACTGCTTTAAGTTTGATTTATGTGAATGGTGCTGAATTAAAGCCCTCGTCACAAGCTTTATATACGTAAATGCAATTTATTCATTATGGCTGGAATTACCGTCTATTGCTTTAATTTATTTATTATACTTATTTTTGTTACGATAAGTACATACTGGACCTGAAGTTTCTTGATCAGATCAGAACCTGTAGTTTCTTGATCCTCATCAAATAAAATGATTGGACCCGAAGTTCCATCATACAAAAGGATCAGGCATGAAGTCCCTTGATCTTGAAGATCAGGACATGAAATTCCTTGATGAGTATCGTAAGTGTGAAGTGCTGCAGTGCCTCAACTTAATTGTAATAAAAGCCATAAGAGTCTTAGTCTACAAACTATTTAATAAGGACCAGAAGTTCCTTATGTCCATACTCAAAATGGTGTAGCAGAAGCATTTATTAAGCAGATGAAATTGATTACCCGTGCTCTGCTCATGAAAACGAAATTGCCAGTTTTTACATGGAAACATGTCATTTTACATAATTCATTATTAAGTTTGGTTGAGACCAGTTACCAAACATCGATATTTCTCAGTACAACTCGTGTTTAGACACCAGCCAAACATTATACATTTACGAGTTTTTGGTTGTATTATCTATGTGCCTATTGCACTGCCATAACGTACTGAAATGAAGCATCATCGCCAATTGGGCATTTGATGTTGAATACTATCTATCATTCAATATTTGGAATCCTTGACTAGGGATATGTTTACCGCGTGATTCGCAAACTGTCATTTTGATAAGATAATTTTCCCGCTGTTAGAGGGAGAAAATAATATCATTCCAGAAGAATGATAAGAAAAGACCATTCCAGAAGAACGAAGAGAATTTGTCTTATTTTGATTCACGAAGCAATCAACATGAGAAAATGAAATAGGAATAATTGAATGATGCAACGAAAGTGATGAAATCATATATACTTGTTGCAAATGTGCCTACAAGAATTGATGTCCCTGTTGGACAAAATAATGAGACGGTAAATGATTTATCTGTTGCACGCCTGAAGCGTGGCAGACTTTCAAACTCAAAAGGTTTAGTCATTTGAAAGAAGAAGAATATGGCACTACTAAACTATTGCATTCCCGAAGAATAACTGTTGCATGCCAGAAGCATGACAGTCGCCGCATGGATATACGTCCCAGAAAGGACAATCTGCGGACATGGGAATGTTGATGTCTCATGCATGTAGCATGATAGACATATAGGTTCCAATGACTCAACTCCCAGAAGTGGAGATTAAAATCCAAGCTCTATAACTCTCAAGAAAAGGTTATGATCCGCATTCTTTAAATTACGACTATCTTGGAAGAGATAGTGTAATGCCTTTGAAGAGGCAATGGATATCCAAAAGAAATGAAAAACTTTTACGCATGCGCATGCACATGAGAATATGGGATCACGGATTGATGATAACCAATGGTAATTTTGGTTTTTACAAGTAGCTACTAAATTCATCAATGAGCTGTGTTAATATTGAGTCACGTTCTTTTGTTCGTCGACAAAAGGAAAATTATTGGCCAAAATGGAGAAAGGCAATTCCATTACAATTTTGTAAGAACGTGGAAAAATTGACCTATATATATTTGAATACAATACAAATAGCCAAAATATGTTGAACCAATGAGATTACATTTAGGCATTTGTAATACAGTGAATTACACTCACATGATATGACACAAGGTTACTAATTGAAACTTGAAATTATACTCTTGTAAACGAGTTCATATGAATGGAGAATTATATACGAAAGGTTGTGAGTCGCCCACATCATATCTCCATAAGTAAATCCCTCAAGTATACATGGGAGCAAATTGCTCTGTAGAAATTCCAAAGGAAAATGTGTCATAAAGTGAAGAAAATCCATGAAGGATTCAAATTGCTTAAAGTAAGCCCCCGAAGGGTAAAGTATAAAATATGTACTCAATACCAATGGATGGTATAAATTGCCTTAGTGAGTACTATCATTATGATATTGTTGCAACTTACTAAAATCTCTTGCAAGAGTCAATGACATTAAATTAGAACTTCTTAAGAGTTGATGATATTAAATTGGGACTCCTAAAGAGTAAAGAAAGATTATAAAGTGTTGAGAGAAATATTGTCTCGAGCTGCAGATCGAACAATCTACCAACACGAATCTTATCCATGATGTCGATGATATTAAAAGAACCATATGGATTGAAGATTATGAGTTGAATACTCAAATGATGTAGACACTAAGAAATATCATTTAACTTCGTGAGGGTAAAGATAAATGGATATTTGGTCCAGAAGTACCACATCTTAGTGAAGTATAAGCTTTATTGTATTTGGCACAATACATTGAATGAAATAAAGCCTATATATTAATATCTCCAAGAAATTACAGATATGTACATACACATGAGTTAAAACAAACAAACAGGATGAAGCCTTCACAAAGGTTGCTCATGTGAAGTCTCAGTACTCGGAAGTACCCCAGAAGGGGGAGGCACTGGAGATTGATCATGTGGCACCCCAGTACTTGGCAAAACACCAGAAGGGGAAGGCATCAGTTGCTTTCGAAATCTAGCAACGAACCTCTGGTGATCACTTTAAATCCGACTTTCGGATTCCTACAGCTGGTCGAGCTTTCTTTTCATGCTCGTCGAGTAATTATTTGCAAGCACATGTAACACTCTATTCTCATGCTTGAGCCCTCCGATCTCTTGTTTAAGACTTGCCACCTCAGCCATCAATGATTCAACTTGGTGAGTTTGAGCAAGTAGGTGTTGGCCCATATTGGAAACAGAGCTAGCACACTGAACACTGAGAGCCAAGGTGTCTTGAACGGCCAACTCGTCAGACCGTTTTGAAAGGATTCTGTTATCCTTTGGAGTGAGAAGATTCCTAGCTACCACAATAGCAGTTATGTTATTCTTCATCACAGAGTCCCCAACTGTAAAAGGACCATTAGAAGATAAGAAGGACGGGCGCCATATATTATCCTGACGCTGCTCGTCTGTATCACTCCTAAGACTCAAATCTAAGCAAATGTTAGATGGGCAGGTCATTTTCAGAAATGATGAAGAAAAAAAAGGTCAAATAAAATTTCAAATGTGCAAGAAGGGGGAAATTTCTCAGGCAGCAACTTTCTGAGCATACTCTTGAACACAATGGATGTCTCTATAAAATAAGAGGCAACAGAGCCACTTGTTCAAAGATCGAAGTGGCACGATTCTCCGAATTTCAAAAGCCAGATTTTCCTGAATAAAGTTCGTTGGCATTTTTCAGACGCAATCTCAGCTTTTTGGATATCGGGTGCAACTTTGTCAAAGATCTCTGACAAAGTTTAAAACGCGTAAATCTTACTGTTATATTTACACCACAGTTGCTGACAAGAGTAAAAGCACAGCACCACCACTTGCTATTGAAAAATCTCTATATATGTCGACCTTCGTTCTCCATAACAAGGCAGACCTGTAAAACTCCTAACTCTTCCTCATCTCCGAGAATAAATCTTCAACAAAGCATCTCAAAATGCTCAGTTTTCTTCCTCTCCGAAAATACCTTTTCACATAAGTCACACCAGAGCAAGATTATCTCATATCTTCAGGGACGAGAGTAAGAGTATCTCATATCATGCAATCTCCCTGTCTTTTCCTTTGTCCTTGTTCTTACCTGCAAAGACAAGGATAAAGAAAGCAATATGTCGGAACCTCCACTCCAACTCCCGGTAAGCAACCGACTGCCTGGAACCTTTCCTAATTGCTTATCTAGTATTGCTCTCGAGTAGCCATCTTCAACTGTTGTTGGAGCTGGGTCTCTAGTCACCAAGAAGTGATGAACCATCCAAATGCAAGGGTTGCATTCCACTCCTGCATCAGAGGGCAAATACTACAGGAGAAGATGCCATACATGCATGGGGGAAAAACAGGAAAAATACTACTTAAGCAAGTAAGGAAAGTGAAAATGATACATTGAAGCATGTGGAGACAAGCGCAACAAACACGTCCTGATTCATCCCCGACAAAGCCGAAGATCACTTGCCACGTGAAGCTCCTCAAGGTCCAATTTCATTCAAGATCAAGCCTCGAAGTCCTTGAAGAAATCACAAGTTCGATTCAAGATCAAGTGTCCACCACCCTTGAATCAAATTCCGTTCCAAATAAAATGAGTAAATTCAGATCTTCGATGCAAGTCTAGCAGAAAGTCCTACAACCCAGTTCAAGAAAAAGTCTGTGGAAAGTTAACAACAAGTAAAGCACCCATTTCGACAACTTTTTTCGCTAAGAGATTGAAGCAGAATGATCAACGATTAGCCTAAATGATTTGAAATCAAGGGGAGATACTCATCAGGGGGAGCATCCAAGACAGATCAAGATTTTAACAAGACAATCGAAGACTTGTGGCCATCCAAGGGGGAGTGTTGTAAATAATGGATGTCCACTCATCCATTCAACAAGTGGATGTCCAAGAAGCTTGCTCAACACTACTCATTTTTTCTATAAAAGCAAACCCCACACAACATCAAGGGGGTGATTCACGGGAGAGATAGGAAGGAAGAGAGGAAGAGAGATAGGAAGGAAGAGAGGAAGAGGAGAGGAGATAATAGAGAGAGTTATCTTTGTACTTCTATTATTCCAAATTATAATGAAAGCACCACTGTTGCCCCGAGGACGTACTCCAGTCACACTGACTGTAGAGGAACCTCGTAAATTTTGTGTCTTGTTTATTTATTCCACTGCACACACCGTCGATTTTACAACACTGTGTTCTTTTGTTTATTTTTGTTATTATCATCTAATTTTCTTGTCCATAAAATCTCTTGCAATAAACTAAATTAATCGTGACTATTACTAGAATGCATACAAAAATATAGACCGCAGAAAGCTGGAGAGAACCATTGGGTGAATTCAAGGGCCAAGTCAACAACACTTTCACTCTCTCAGTCTCCCACTTTTTTTTTTTTTTAATCTTTATTTCTTCCTTTCCAAATTTTGTATGCTGCCGTTTTGATGTGACACGATCCTTGATGCTCCTGGGCTCGCATGGCTCCTCATTACGACCTAGACCTGATATTCGTGTCGTGTTTCTCGTGTTCGTGTCATATCCGATAGCTTAACAGGTCGTATCATGTAATAGCCGTTAAAGTAAACGGGTAATATGATCCGACCCGAAATCAACCCGTTAATATTATTAGGTAATATGACCTGACCCGTTACTCGTTAAGAAAAAAAATATTTTAAATCAATAAAAATGAAAATGAAAAAAATATAATACTAAGTTAGTAGATACATACTAAATTTCAGAGTTAACCCTTTCATGAAAGTTGTAAAACTTTTCATTACGAGTGATTACATTTTTCACACTTCTATAATAATTATTATTAATTTTATTAATTTTGCACTCAAATAAAAACATTGTTCATGAGATTTGGAGAGTTTTAGAAATCTAAACAACTACCATCTAAGCGTTGAGGATGCAATTATGAATGTTTATTATGCTTTCACATCTTTCAAACTGATACATTAATAATTATGAATTTTGTTTATTTTGAACTCCCTTAAAAATACTATTCATGAGAGTTTGTATGGTTTTAAAAATTCAAACGATCATATACCCATCCTCAAAGCGTAGAGGATGCGACTACGAGCGTTTGCATATTTTTTTCATATTTTTCGCATATGTAAATTAATTATTATAATTTTTTAATGTATTTCGTATTTTTAAATTACTTGATATTTTTATTTTTAATGTGTTTTATGATTTTTAATCTCAATCTTTGCCTATAATATACTATAAAAATAAATAAATAAATTAATAAAACTTAAATTTTAAAATTTATATAGAATAATAATTAATAAACAATAAATACATATTCATTATATCTATTGTATTTTATAGTAAGTTTTTTTTAGTAGTTTAAAAAAGTAAAATCATCAAAATAACTTTTTTCTTATCGTGTCGAAACATGTTACCTGTGTGTTACTCTCGTGTAAACCTGTTCAGGACCCGTTATTATCGTGTGACTCGATAATGACCCGATTAGTTATCATGTTGACCCAAAACCCGTTATTTCGTGTCGTTTACTTGTCATGTAAGAAATTGCCAAGTCTATTACTACCCATCATCCATGCGACTTTACATGCCCATAGTTTGGGTGTGTCTAGGGAAATAAAATGACTTAGAATGGTACAAATATACCGGCATTGCAACGTTTGATGTTAATGGTACAATGTCGTTGAGATTGAAGAAGTTGAGGTTCCATCATAAAATCAGTTGGTAATATGGAAAGTAGCTCAACTTACTTATAAGTTCATGCAAGGTCCCTCCTAGGCTTCTCCCATCAATGTGATATTCATTCTCAACACGCCCCCTCACGTGTAGCAAATTTTCAAGCCTAACACATGGACAACACAAACGAGGTGATGTGGAACACGTGTGGTTGTTGGGCTTCACACGTGGGACAATTAGCTCTAATACCAAGAAAAAAGTTGAGGTTCCACCGTAAGACCAATTGGCAATATGGGGAATAGTCCAACCTCTTATAAGCCATTGCAAGGTTTCTTCTTTCACCAATGTGAGACTCTTTTACCTTCACATTCTTACACGCCCCTTCACATGTGGCGAATTTTCAAACCAAACACACGGACAACACGAATTGGGTGACGTGGATCACTTGTGAGGCTTCACAAGTGGACCAACCTACTCTGATACCATGAAGAAAGTTGAGATTTCACCATAAAACTCATTGGCAATATGGAGAGTAACCCAACTTATTTATTAGCCCATGCAAGGTTCTTCATCCCATCAATGTGAGATTCATTCTTAACACAGATAAAATTATTATAGTATTATTAATTCTCGACTGAGATAAAATTATTATAATATTATTGATTTAGGACTTGACGATTACAATGTACTCATACAATATAGTATTAGTGTGCCGCGCACACTGACATTACATATCATGTGGCCAATGACTTGTTAGTACTAGAGTTTAATTGTCCCTTCTAAGATTGCAAGTTGAATTGGAGTTTCTGATTTCATTCATTAAAGTTTTCGTTTCAAATCCGACATTTTTAGAGAGATTGGATGAAAATTGTAAATCATATAGAGATTTTGAAAATTGTGAACTTTTATCATGTTCATTGTAGTTTTGGATACATTTTATTTCTAGTTTTTTTTTTTTTTTTTGTAATTAATCATACACTTTATTACTTGATATTAGGCTTCAACAGTTTATTGGGCTTCCAATCTTTGAAACATTTCATGCCCCCACATTATGACGTAACTTTGTTGCATGCTTTTTTGGACTTTTGATTACAAGAGATATTACTAATCTAAATTACGCTAAGGGGATAAGAGGAGAGAGAGTTTAGACCCATAACACAGTGGATTGAAAACGAAGTCTTATTTACCAAAACAATCCACCATTTGCGCGAGACCAAACAAAATTGTATGAGTACTTGTAGTATTATAAGATTGTTATCATTAATCATGATTTTGTACTATGATCAAGTAAATTCATTTTTTTATTCATTTTTTATTTTTATTTTATAAATGATTCCTTTTGAAAAGAAAAAGTTTTGCAAACACGGGCAGCCTCAAAACCACATTGGGCTAGAGAAAATCTGTCTTCTTAAGTACTGAAGTTCGAATAATTATGGTCACAATTTTAACTAATTTGAAGTATATAAAGTCACTCCTATACATACAAAATTAAAAAGGTAAAACGGTTGTTTACACTTTCTTCTTGGAGTCTAGGTATGTACATCAAAAGAACAAGTGTTTCACTCAGTGAATAATGTACATGTAAGACATGCATTTGGTCTCATTGCCTAAATTATGGATAATGTTAAAGCGATCAACTTTTTATATGAAATGTTATAAACTGTATGACTATATAATATAGTTATTGATTGAATTATTATTTAAGTATTGATTAATGTGCTTATTTTTTATTAATAACATTTACAAATTTAATCTAAAAAATAAAAACAAAAAAAATCATCAAGTTTGAAATTCCAGGGTCTAAACCTAGGGAACGGATCCCTTTCTGAGCTTAGGAGGCTAAGCCTCCTGAGCAAATCACACGGACCGTTGGATTTTGATCCAATGACTACAAATAGGAGACATCTCTAAAAGTTGTAATAATTGTAACGTTGGATCTGTATCATTTGCTCAGAATGCTTAGCCTCATAAAAGGGGATCCGTTCCCCTTAACCTAGCCAGTACATTACATTAGATCATTTCCACTACTTCTGGGAAATGGTCTATAGGGGGCACAGGGCTCAACACCATTAAAATATTGAGAATCAACCTTGGATCAGGCGCCATAATATGCTGGTGATACTTGAATAAGGAGGCGGATTGTCTACCTCCTGTTTGGATGCCCTTCTTATCCTTTCATATTTTGTGCGGTCACGGTTAAGCCACGTTAACATTTTATATTGATTTTTTTTTTTATAAATATAATAAGACAAAAAACAATAGGAATATAAAATATTGACGTGACTTAACCGTGACCGCACAAATAAGAGGGGATGGGAATGGCACCCAAACAAGAGGGCAGACAATCTGCCTCCCCTGAATAATGCTAAGCATGAATTAATTAAAAACTGCAGACGGGAAGGTAAACATCAATGTTGAAAACATTAAAAAAAGTTTACACATTAAAATGCATAAATTAGTAGCATAGTTAAGGATTAATCTCCATGATACCAACAGCGTATTTCAACAGGCAGTTATATTTTAAACAATTACAGAAAAAAAGGTTAATAGACAATTCGATACTATGTTTATCTGTTGAGCGGCATCGTAAGGTTCATTTTTATAATATAAGAATGCTTGATCTGCTGATCAACAAGAAGCAAACAAGAAATGCTGCACATGGTATTCAATAGCATGAGCGACAAATGGAGTATCGTTTTAGCAATTCTCAGCGGAAGATGTATATAATATGTGATCAAATCTGTATTGTGATCTTGTTTCTTTAATTAGTCTATATAATTATTATGTTAGGTCTTGGAATCTTGTCCGATAAAATAATAAATTAACATCTTCTGCTTATGAAATTCTATCTTAGGAATTAACTAGTTAATATAAACACTTACAAATCACTAAGACATTTGGGTTTACGGATGGCAAGATACTTGTTTAGAAAAAGTCTCAAGCTCAACTAATATAAATGAGTGAAGATATAATATATTTTTGATGAGTTTGATACCTATTTATGGTTAGCCTAATTATAATGTGTAGCTTTGTTGTGCATGTGCTATCCCAAATATTTTTTATTCATTGTCACCACTTTTTCCTGTGTCTAAAACAATTCAATCTGAAACTATTTGGTTAATGCAATTCAGTTGATAGGGCATGCATGTTAAATGTAATCAAGATGTCATAAACGCCAAAAGAAACACTACAGCTTCACAATTACTAACCAATCAAAATGCAATACAAATCCATCAATCATAGAGGATTTACATCCAATAAACAAGAAAGATAACACTCTCGAGAATTAAACTTGCAAGTCGTAAAGCTCCCATTAAGGCGGCACAAGAAAAACTTCACTACACTTTGCAAATGTCGAGAGCTTTTTTCATAGTCTTTTACCACGTGCAAAACTAATAAAAACACAAAGACTACCACGTCAAATCTAAACAACCACCCACAGATATATATGAGTTTCAACAGTATGCCATATGTGCTACAAAAGCCCTTTTTGACAAAGCGAGAGATCCATCACAACCAAGAAGACTTTTCTCATCATAACGAAAGAACTACCATAATAAAGAGATGGAAATTATTAGAAGGTGAACAATGGTTACTGAGTCCCATACACACTCCTAATATTAAGCGTAAATTCTCCAAAATTATAATTTCTAGTTACCCCTGCAAAACCAAAGTATCCATTGCTCTACTATCTTGGGATGAGGAACGGAATGTATTTTGCTACCTTTTAATTTGAGTGGTGCTATCCATGCACATTTTTTTTACCTTTGACACACTTCTTTCATTTTTTTGACTGTCGGATTGAATAAATTAAAAATAATCAAAAGAGACATAAGTTAACAAGAGTATATGAAAGATAAAAGTTGTGTATGAAATTATGAATAGCACCAGACCTGGCATTCGTATCATGTTTTCCGTGTTCATGACATACTCGATATCTTAACGGGTCGTGTCGAGTAACACCCGTTAAAGTAAACGGGTAATATGACCTGACCCAAAATCCACCTATTAATATTATTAGGTAATATGACCTGACCCGTTACTCGTTAAAGAAAATATATTTTATGTCAATAAATAATGAAAATGAACAACATAATTTGACCTCAAAAAATGGAAAACATAATACTAAATTAGTATATGTATACCACATTGTCACATAAATATTACTTCAAAACATAAAAAATAAAAACTAGAAACATTTGCCTTTCACATTTTTTTCAGACTTGTACATTAATGATTATGAATTTTATTTATTTTGAACTCTCTTAAAAATACTATTCATGAGGGTTTGTATAGTTTTAAAAATTCACACGACGATGTACCCATCCTCAAAGTGTAGAGAATGAGATCACGAGCGTTTGCATATATTTTTCACAATTGTAAATTAATTATTATAATTTTTTAATGGATTTGGTATTCTTAAATTACTTGATATTTTTATTTTTAATATATTTTATAATATTTTAATCTCACTCTTTGACTATAGTATACTATAAAAATAAATAAATAAATAAAATTTAAAAATTTTAAATTTATATATAATAATATAACAATAATACATATTTAATATACAATTTATACATATATAAGTATTTTTAGTACTTTTAAAAAATTAAAATCATCAAAATAACATTTTTCTTAACGTGTCTAAAACAGTTACTCGCGTATCACCCTCGTGTAACCCTGTTAAGTACCCATTAATAACGAATCATTATCGTGTGACTCGATAACGATCCGATTAATTATTGTGTTGACCTGAAATCCATTATTTTAATGTCGTATACGTATTATGTAACGAATCGTGTAAAAGCTTGTCAGGTCTAAGCACAACCTCTAATTTTAGCTTCCTCTCATCGCACGGCTTATGAAGCCGCTTAATTAGCCGTATCCGATAGAACAAGTCTGCATTTTGCTTGGTTGATGTACGACAGCTTGGATGTGACCTAAGTGATCCTTTCCTTTGTCATCTGTAATCCCATTTTTTCAAACGTAGCTTTAAATACTTTATTTTTTATTTTTTATTTTTAGTTTATAATTTGCATACAGCCACACCCTTCTTTCATTGTCGCGTCCCTACTATGTATAACGATATACGAACCAACCCAAATTAAAAATTAAAATTTCAAAAGAGGTTCAAGAGAGAGGCCCCATTATCCCCCAACATCTCAATTTATTTATTTATTTTTAATAAACGATATTATTTATATTTAAAAAATGTTGGTTTAGCTTTACAATGAGTTAGTAATAATGTGATTCAAACTCGCATCGAATATAAGACCTTTCACTTACAAGTAAAAAAGAATATCACTAAATTGTAGTACTAAATGACAACATCTCAGTTTATTTTAAGAAAAAATTAGTATCCGGTCCCTAGTTACTAATGTTAATTGACTGAGACCTTATTAGTTTTCAAATTTTGATTGAATTCCCTAGCATTAATGTAATAGTGAATTTACATGTTTATTACATAAATTTTTAAAATAAAAACTAGTAATTGATTTAGGGTTTTAATACTCACACCTCTATTAAACTCCTAATTAATTTTCAACTCAAACATTTCCAAAATAAATAAAAAATTAAATTAGAATAAGTTTGTACCCATAAGTTTTTTATAAAAGGATTTTCAATTTTTAATCTTCAATGTACCCATTCTTAAATATACCAATTTGTTACATGTAAAATGTCCCATTTTTTTAATATAAAATGTACAATTTTTTTTATTATATAAAATGACACACACCGACCGAGATCAAGACATCCTGGCCGTCACATGAGAATGACGTAGCCATGTGCACAATGCGGAAGGGATAAAGATAAGAGTTATACGAATAAATAAAAACCGAAAGCTACTAAAGTGCACTAACAGACAGTAAGTGCTAGGAGTGAAATACAAGTGTAATTAGTCCTAATCAGAGCATAGAAAGTCTAGGTGCAGTCCAATAGGACAAGTACTAATTATACAGTACCATAAGATGTCCTACAATTATTTTAATATGTCATAACTGCCGGAATCCTCTTACGCCACCAATAGCAGTTACCTAAAACCTGGAGGGACGCAAAACAGAAAGTGTGAGTGGGCAAAAAAAAATGTTTTACAAAACCATTTTAGTTCTCAAAGTTCTAACCCCTTGCCGTAAAACATGTATAATTTTCCTAGAAATAGAATATAAACATATGCATAAATATATATATGTTAATATATCAATTCAAATCATGCTTCACATATTCATAATCATAAGTATGCCATGCCAAGATATAACAGAGTAAGTAATTCAGGTGAGAATAAATTCATGGAAATATAACATATTAGCTGGAACCCCTATGGAAGTCTATACGGCTGAATTCATAACTCAATAGTCAAATCTAGCCGAAGTCACTACAATGACTTATACGGCATTCTACTGCACACAAGTCAGAACCAAATGAAAAAGTCTATACGACAATATTGGGTGTAATATAATTATGCTCAATACTACTCGCTCATAATAGTTGGGCGATAAATCGCTAGTCACCTACGAGTCGAAACCATAGCAAAGGTTTGTACGACAGGACTATGCACCTAAATTGGATTCAATATGAGCATATGGTGCGGGAAGTGACATTGTAAGAACAGGCATGTGCCATATCTTTGGCTAAATCACAATCACCTTAGATGCAGTTTTATGAGCTCAACGTTATTCAATCACATGCCATTAATCATTAATTCTCATCACAAAACATAACTCACCTGGTACTTACCTGAGCGTCTACATCACCACAATTATACATAAGCATCATATACTAATATTCATATACGAAATATAAATTTAGATGCATGGCATTCAAGGCATACTTTCATTTAAACACATTTTCTGGGAAAATATCAAGTATATAAATATATACTGAAAAACAAAAACCCACTCACTGATATGTCGAAGGGTCGTAGCCCCCGAGTCGTCCTTGATTGCGCTCGTCCTCAGGATAAGTCTCACCTATATGCGAATTAACTGAATAAACGTTAATTTAAAGCACCTAACCAAATGGGGTGTTTGAATATACCAACGTGATCTACACAACTCCCAAACATCCCCATATTTTTAGAATAATTTTCCGACCACCCACATGCCGCCACGTACCGCCATGCGCCGGCCAGACGCGCCGCCCACGCACAGGCACGTGCCAGGCACACTGACGGTAACAGTGACGCCGTTAGGAATATTCCGTTAAAAGTAACGAAAACCGTTAAAACTAACCAACGCCATTAGGAATATTCCGTCAAAGTTGACAGAATATTCCGTCACCCCTAACCTCAGGACTCCAGCAACCGTCGCCGGCACCGGAAACTGGGAAAATTTTTAAACATTGATATCTCACTCGTTTTCCAACCACATTGCACAAATTATATATCAAAATGAAGCTTAGGACATGTAGAACAAACCTATACCAGTTTTAGGGCCTAAATCTCACGGGATATCGCCGAAGAATTTCAAGAAAAACCGGCCAAGCTTGAAACTAAAGATCCCGACGTCCAAATCGCTTGGTTTTTCTTCTCCGAGCTTCATAGGGATGTTTTAAAGCTTCTTACAACCTTCAAATCACCTGAAACCTTCCCATTTATGTGTGCATGAATAGTGCACCAAATCGGAGGTTAGAGTTCTCGGGGTTTTTGAGGTTTTCAAGTCCTAAAAATGACATATATGAACTCAGGGACTTGCAAGGAGTTCGAATCTTACCTTCTTGACGTCGATCCGTGCTTGAAATTGAAGCTTGGAGTTTGTCCGTACGTTTGTACGGGTTTTTTGCAAAAATCCGAGAGGAAGGAAAGAGAGGGAAGGCACGGGAGAGAGAGGGAGAGTTTTGGGTGTGTGTGTGTTCCACGTGGGTCACCAACCAACCAAAGAAAACATATCTAAGTCCCAAAGCACATTACACACACTACAATTTCAACGTCCAAGGATAAAATCATCATTTTACATCGTCGATAGTAATAATTCAAGACGGGCTGTGACATAAAATGTACCCAATTTTTTAATATAAAATCCATTCAAATTTTTTTAATCCATTTTTAAATTTATATGGGTACATTCTTTTTTGTTGTTTTGAGAATGTATCCATGTCAAGTTTAACCAAAGAAATGTATTAATGTTAATAAGCCTAATATCTTCTTCTTTTTTTGTGTTTTGAAGAATGTACCCATGTGTAACGCTTCGACCTGAAAATTTTGTTTTGAAAACTAATTTCGGTGATAGGCAAAAATGAAACTCTTGTTTATTTTCTACCATTTATCACAATTTTTTTATTTAATTCTTAGCTATTCACAAAATCTATAACCCAATTTTTTTTACCAAAAACATAAGGTTAATTTTTAAATTAGTCACCCAATTCCTTTTCTTAAGAAAACTTTCAACAAAAGATTAATCTCAGTTATTTTTAAGACTGCATCTAACTCCCGTTAGACTGCCTACGTACCCTTGAACGGGATCAAACCTTTCGTAGTTCACAATTCATTTTAAATTCATTTCCAAAGACATTCAAGTAACTGAAATAACCAACATTGGGTTTAATAATCGAAACATATCAATTTGATACCAAATTCATATTTAGAATATTAAAAATTTTCACAAAATGGCAGCATCGGTCCACTGGCCACGCGCCGCTGTGGGTGGCGGTTTCCGTCTAATGGAAACCTAATTTTCCGACGAACTCTAAAAATTACCAAATTTTACAAGCAAGTAGAGTTCAATGAGAGGAACAACTTTCATACATGGGCCAAAGTCCAATTCGGTCAGGAAGTGCTCAGAATTGCCTCGAACCCGCCGAAACCCTAGAATTTGGGGTCCTTCGATTCGTCCATTTCACAGCTCCGCTGCCCCCAAACTTGTTTGGCTTCAATCCAGGCCTCAAGGGGAGTTAGACAAGGGTGGTGGTTGTCGGCGATACCTGCAGAAACGTCGAAATTTTGCCGTGCACCCATGGTTCCCGTCGGGGTGTTCTTCCCCAAAACCACCACCAAATTCCTTCTATTTTTTTTGTGGAAATGGAAGAGGGAAGGCTAAGGAGTGGTTTTCAGGTGGCGATTTGCCTCAATTTTCCGTGAAAGGTGTCGAATTTGCATGCCACCGTCGGGTCGGGTCGACGATTATCACAGGTTGGGGTGATTCCTTTCCCCTCATCTCTCTCCCTTCCCCTCATTTCTTTTCTCCCCCATTAGTCACTTATCTTTCCTCCCCTTTCCTGATTCGTTCCCCACTTTCTTTTTCTCTCCCGCATCTTGCATTTTCTTTCTTTCTCACGTTGCCATCTGGCATCTTCCAAACTTCTCTTTTTTTTCTTTTTTTTTTAAATTTAATTTTTTAACCTCTAATTTCTTCGTTCCAACTCTGATTCACAAACGGCTTTCGCCTGCGCGCTCGTATGATCGTCCTCTATCCAAATATACCAAGAAATATGATCAAATATGTGAGGATAAAATATGTCCTCGTATAATTACGTTAAACCAAAATCTAGAGGCATTTTTTGTTATTTCCACTTATCGATAAATTTTTTGACGTAAATTATAATAATTTCCGGTAACAAAATTATAAAATTTCTCAATTAAATTTTCATAACCATAAATCGATTTATTTTCGATTTTCTCCTCATATTCATAATTATGAATATTCTATTTCATATATTTAAATTATCGGGATATTACACCATGTTTTGGTACAATAATTTTTTTTGTTAATTTTGATGAATGTACCTATATATATGTACACACACAATATAAAAGAGAGTATAATTTATATTTTATTATTTTTAATCCCATAAATTATGAATTTTATTTAAAATCTCATTAATATAAACAAATACAAATTTCAATTTTTAATTTAAAAAATATAGTAACTTGCACTATTACATTAATGTCAGGAATTTCGATCAAAAACTAAAAACATACAAGGTTTCAATAAAAGAATATTGATAGTTAAGGATCGTATCCAAAGTATCTCATATATTAATCAGAAGCCCTTAAGAAATAGGGAACTTTAACGAAAAGCACCCAGTACTGTTCACTTTAACGAAAAACCACATTTTTACACTAAAAAGTCAATCCTGTTACTATTCACTTTACCCTTTATTTTGTCCTTATCATTAAAACTCAAAGTTTTCAAGCCATTTTCATTAGTTTTCCTTAAGAAATATCTTTCGTCCATTTAATTCTGGAAGGTCTTATCCAAAAGCAGGGAAAAGATGGTAATTTCATCTAAAGCTACAAAAGTTTTGGCATATAAATTTTTTCAAATTTTCTCCAACGAGCCCACTAATGCGGGGGCTCCACCAATGACAAGCAAATAGTGTTTTGCTTTATCTTAATTTTGCAGTACCAATATCCATGATAAAATATCTATATATGACAAAACAAAAAATGTGTGAAGAAAGTAACACAATTGTTCTATATTCTTAAATGTTTATAGAATTTGACTATATGATTACTTTTCACGAATTTCAGGATTCCGTGCAAGTACGTATTAGTAGAAGTTTAAGTTAGTGTAAATGATTCTATCGGTTGTAAAAAAAAGAAGTTAATAGATGCTTGTTAATTGATAGTATTTTAGATTCAAATACCCTCTGTTACATGTAAGCCTCTTTGTACCCGAAGGCTTCAAACCGAATTCAACTCATGTTGAGAGATTACAATTTCGTACTTGTAAGGATTCGAAAAGGATAAATTAAATATGGTTATCCAACCAACATTATATCCCTCTCCTTGAAAACCTAAAACTTTGAATAACCTTAGTCTCCGCCTCTTGCTTTGGCTTGAGATCGGCGGCAGTCCCACTGTGCCTTCCCTCTAGTCCTCCTCTCCCCAGAGTCTTCTACTCTCTCTCCCAAAGACCGCACCACACCACCTCTCCCCCTACCCCCCCTCCATTCCTCAGTACATTTGTACTCTTTTTCCTCCATTCCCTTTCCTTTACCCAGTGTCTCCCACCCCTCCTCACTTCTCCCTTCTTTTATTTCCTACCCACTGTTCTAAAAATCCTCGCCTAGGCACTAGGCGGCTGATCACCACTCCGATTAATGCCTAGGCGTTTGAAAATTAAGAAATAGTGCCTAAATCTATTGAGGAGCCAGCCTAGACCACCTAGGTACCCGCCTAGCCCATCCAGACCCGCCTAGGTTGCACCTCATTTAAACAGAAAATAAATAACTTTCATTTTGAATTTTATTTTTTTCAATAAATTGTAAGAGACTTGTTGAATACTTAAATGAACACGCATTATAAGCTTGTTCCCCATGTTTTCATTATGTTCCAATACTTAATAATATATATGTCATTCTATTTTGTAGTTTATAAGGAAATTATATATATTTTAAGTATAAACAGACACTTATTTACATAAAATATAATAGATTTACTTAAATCCGCCTAGTCGGCCTAGGCACTAGGCCCCAACATGCCTCCCGACTAGCGCCTAGCGTCTTTTAGAACCTTATTTCTACTTGATTTTCTTTCCGATTTTCCCCTTCAATGCCTGATTTTGCTCCATCTTTCAATTGATGGTAGTGTGCCCCATCTTTCCAAAGATGGTGGTCTGCCCCATCTGTCCTCAGATGGAGATTTGGAAACTCAATTTCCCCACTTTTGGTATCCTCCAAGTTCTCCCTATTTCTTGAAATTGTGTACCAGATTTCCGTTAGCTCCAAATGAACTTCAATTCTATAACCCATACTACATATTCAGTCCTCAAGACTCTTCTTTGGGGTCAATTTGCCCGCTTTCGATTGAGAAGTCTGACTGAGCTCCTGTGTTCGCTCCCCACCTAAGAGTGAATCGTCACTCATTCAATTGAAGGTGTGCAAAACCAAGCACTTGTGTTCAGTGTAGAGCTTTGCCCCACCTCATTGTTTAGTTCTGAATTCATGTCTTGCTTCTCTGGCTTTGGAACTTTGTTCTTGCTGGTCACTGGGCGGTGGTTATAGCAGTGAGGTTTGGCTTCTCCTTTCGATTTGCAGGTTTATTGGTGATAATTTTCAGTTTTGTTTTGGGTTTTATGATGTTGTTTTGTGGTTTAGCATGGTTATTTATTTAGGGCTTGTGAAGGTTTGTGCATGGCCCGAAATAGGGGTGAATAATTGTTATTTTGTGGTGCGAATCTTAGGGTGTGGATTATCGACTATTTTTGGTTTTCGAGCAATTGCGGTGGGTGATTCATCACCTAGGCTTTTAGGGTTTTCTTTATTAGCTACATTTGGGCCTCTAAAGTTTGAGCCCTTGTGGAGAATCTGTTTTTGAGTTTAAACTGTTTCATCATCGTGGACAAGACCTTGACACAAGATGTTGTAGATGTCAAGAGGGTAGGAGATAGAATCATGGCAATCAAGATTGTAATAGGACAAGAACTTATCAATGTGATTAGTGCGTACGCACCTCAAGTAGGGTTGGATACGAGTTCGAAGGAGAAATTTTGGGAAGACCTTGGAGACTTGGTGCAAGGAATTGCTCAGACGGAGAAGTTATTTATAGGAGGAGATTTAAATGGACACGTGGGCAGGGAGACAGGCAACTATGGAGGTTTTCATGGTGGCCATGGTTTTGGGGAGAGAAACGAGGATGGGGAAGCTATCTTGGATTTTGCAATGGCATATGATCTCTTCTTAGCCAACACATTCTTTAAGAAGAGAGAAGAACATTTGATCACCTACAAGAGTGGGTCGTCAAAAACACAAATAGATTTTCTTCTAATGAGGAAAGGGGATCGTATAACTTGTAAGGATTGCAAAGTTATACCAGGAGAGAGCGTGGCTAATCAACATCGCTTGTTGGTGATGGATGTACATATCAAAAGAGTGAGAAAAAAGAACAAGACTTGGAAGTGCCCAAGGACTAGATGGTGGAATCTAAAAGAAGAAAAACAAGCCATTTTCAAAGAGAAAGTAATCACCCAGTGTGTGTGGGATAGAGAGGGGGAAGCTAACCAAATGTGGGATTCCATGGCTAGTTGTATCCGAAAAGTAGCAAAAGAGGTATTAGGAGAGTCCAAGGGCTTTGCCCCACACCAAAAGGAATCTTGGTGGTGGAATGAGGAGGTACAAGCAAAGGTGAAGGCTAAGAAGGAATGTTGTAAAGCCTTATACAAGGATAGGACCGATGAAAATGGTGAAAGGTATAGAAAAGTGAAGCAAGAGGCGAAGAAAGCTGTGAGAGAAGCTAAGTTAGCGGCTTATGACGATATGTATAAGCGACTAGATACCAAAGAAGGAGAGTTGGATATCTATAAACTAGCTAGAGCAAGGGACAAGAAGACAAGGGACCTAAACCAAGTGAGGTGCATCAAGGATGAGGATGGAAATGTTCTTGCTACAGAGAACGCGGTTAAAGACAGATGGAAAGGTTATTTTCATAATCTTTTCAATGAAGGACATGAAAGGAGTGCTTCTTTAGGGGAGTTGAGTAACTCAGAAGAGTGTAGAAACTACTCTTTTTATCGTAGAATCCGGAAGGAAGAAGTGGGTGTAGCTTTGAAGAAGATGAAGCATAGAAAAGCAGTAGGCCCAGACGATATACCAATCGAAGTGTGGAAAGTTTTGGGAGAGACAGGTATAACATGGCTCACTAACCTTTTCAATAGGATTTTGAAAACGAAAAAGATGCCGAATGAGTGGCGAAAGAGCACTTTGGTGCCTATCTACAAGAATAAGGGCGATGTACAAAATTGCATGAACTATAGGGGTATTAAGCTAATGAGTCATACAATGAAGCTCTGGGAGAGAGTCATTGATCATAGATTGAGGCAAGAGACACGGGTTTCGGACAACCAATTCGGGTTCATGCCAGGGCGCTCAAACATGGAGGCAATCTATCTCTTACGAAGATTGATGGAAAGATATAGAGATGGGAAAAAAGATTTACACATGGTCTTTATAGATTTGGAAAAAGCGTATGATAGGGTCCCAAGAGACATTCTTTGGAGGATTTTAGAGAAGAAAGGAGTACGAGTAGCATATATCCAAGCTATACAGGATATGTATGAAGGAGCAAAGACTGCCGTAAGAACTCATGAAGGACAAACCGAAAGCTTTCCCATAACTGTAGGATTACATCAAGGCTCATCCTTAAGTCCTTACCTTTTTGCGTTGGTAATGGATGAGTTAACAGGACATATTCAAGGTGATATTCCTTGGTGTATGCTTTTCGCAGACGATATAGTGTTGATAGATGAAACTCAGGAAGGGGTAAATGCAAAGCTTAACCTTTGGAGAGAAGTGTTGGAATCTAAAGGTCTTCGCCTAAGCCGATCAAAGACAGAATATATGGAGTGCAAGTTCAGTGCAAATGGAGGCCAAAACGAGTTAGGGGTGAGGATCGGAGATCAAGAAATACCAAAGAGCGACCGTTTTCGTTACCTAGGATCTATCTTGCAAAAGAACGGAGAATTAGATGGAGATCTCAACCATAGAATACAAGTTGGATGGATGAAGTGGAAGAGTGCATCCGGCGTGTTGTGTGACCGCCGTATGCCACTGAAGCTCAAGGGAAAATTTTATAGGACGGCAATAAGGCCGGCAATGCTGTATGGCACAGAATGTTGGGCGGTGAAGCATCAACACGTACACAAAATGGGTGTAGCGGAGATGAGGATGCTTCGTTGGATGTGTGGGCACACGAGAAAGGATAAGATTAGGAATGAGGATATCCGGGGTAAAGTAGGAGTAGCCGAAATTGAAGGAAAGATGAGAGAAAATCGGTTACGGTGGTTTGGACATGTGCAAAGAAGG